>NW_027590371.1:367132-399566 GCF_964213995.1 Mustelus asterias | reverse complement strand
TCTCACCTTGAACCTGTGCCCCCAGTAATTCACACTTCCACCCTGGGGAAAAGCCCTCTGACCATCCTAATATTTGGCCCCTCAGATACAATAACTGAGACCGATCCTGTACATTATCCCGCCAGGAAAATCAGCCAGTGATCGGAACTGCTTCCGCTGCCCATCGGTGTGCCTCTATACCAGACAACACTCCAGAAGCTCAACACCATCCAGGACAAAGCAGCCCCGCTCGATCGACACGCTAACCACAAACACTCACTCCCTCCACCCCCGACGCACAGTGACAGCCGTGTGTACCGTCTACAAGATGCACTGCAGCATCTCACCAAGGCTCCTTAGGCAGCACCTTCCAAACCCACCACCTCTACCATCGAGAAGGACAAGGGCAGCAGATACCTGGGAACACACCCACCTGGAGGTTCCCCTCCGAGTCACTCACCATCCCGACTTGGAAATATATCGGCCGTTCCTTCACTGTCGCTGGGGTCAAAATCCTGGCACCCCCTCCCTAACAGCGCTGTGGGTGTACCTACACCACACAGAGAGACTAGTCTCCAATAACAATCCTGGAACTCCCTCCCTAACAGCGCTGTGGGTGTACCTACACCACACAGACAGACTAGTCTCCAATAACAATCCTGGAACTCCTCCCTAACAGCACAGTGGGTGTACCTACACCACACAGACAGACTAGTCTCCAATAACAATCCTGGAACTCCCTCCCTAACAGCGCTGTGGGTGTACCTACACCACACGGGGACTGCAGCGGGTTCAAGATGGCAGCTCACCCACCCCCTTCCCAAGGGGCAGTTAGGGATGGGGGTAAATGCTGGGCCGGCGAGAGAGACAACCCTGAGTGAGAATTTAAAACAAGGGGATGAATGTGAAACCATTCCCGCATTGGGGGTCCACTCACCAGAAATATCCGCGTAATCCTCCCGGCTCTCATCATCTAGAGAAAGGGACACAAAGGGTTAATGTCACGGAACAGGGGAGGGGGAGGGGGAGGGGGAGGGGGGAGGGGAGGGGGGGGGGGGGGGGGAGGGGGAGGGGGGGGGGCGAAGGGGGGGAAGGGGGGGGGGGAGGGGAGGGGAGGGAGGGGGGGGGGGAGGGGGGGGAGGGGGAGGGGAGGTAAAGCTCCCTCTACACTGTCCCCATCAAACACTCCCAGGACAGGTACAGCACGGGGTTAGATACAGAGTAAATCTCCCTCTACACTGTCCCCATCAAACACTCCCAGGACAGGTACAGCACGGGGTTAGATACAGAGTAAAGCTCCCTCTACACTGTCCCCATCAAACACTCCCAGGACAGGTACAGCACGGGGTTAGATACAGAGTAAAGCTCCCTCTACACTGTCCGCATCAAACACTCCCAGGACAGGTACAGCACGGGGTTAGATACAGAGTAAAGCTCCCTCTACACTGTCCCCCATCAAACACTCCCAGGACAGGTACAGCACGGGGTTAGATACAGAGTAAAGCTCCCTCTACACTGTCCCCATCAAACACTCCCAGGACAGGTACAGCACGGGGTTAGATACAGAGTAAAGCTCCCTCTACATTGTCCCCATCAAACACTCCCAGGACAGGTACAGCACGGGGTTAGATACAGAGTAAAGCTCCCTCTACACTGTCCCCCATCAAACACTCCCAGGACAGGTACAGCACGGGGTTAGATACAGAGTAAAGCTCCTCCACACTGTCCCCATCAAACCTCCCAGGACAGGTACAGCACGGGGGTTAGATACAGAGTAAAGCTCCCTCTACACTGTCCCCCATCAAACACTCCCAGGACAGGTACAGCACGGGGTTAGATACAGAGTAAAGCTCCCTCTACACTGTCCCCATCAAACACTCCCAGGACAGATACAGCACGGGGTTAGATACAGAGTAAAGCTCCCTCTACACTGTCCCATCAAACACTCCCAGGACAGGTACAGCACGGGGTTAGATACAGAGTAAAGCTCCCTCTACACTGTCCCCATCAAACACTCCCAGGACAGGTACAGCACGGGGTTAGATACAGAGTAAAGCTCCCTCTACACTGTCCCCATCAAACACTCCCAGGACAGGTACAGCACGGGGTTAGATACAGAGTAAAGCTCCCTCTACACTGTGCCCATCAAACACTCCCAGGGACAGGTACAGCACGGGGTTAGATACAGAGTAAAGCTCCCTCTACACTGTCCCCATCAAACACTCCCAGGACAGGTACAGCACGGGGTTAGATACAGAGTAAAGCTCCCTCTACACTGTCCCCATCAAACACTCCCAGGACAGGTACAGCACGGGTTAGATACAGAGTAAAGCTCCCTCTACACTGTGCCCATCAAACACTCCCAGGACAGGTACAGCAAGGGGTTAGATACAGAGTAAAGCTCCCTCTATACTGTCCCCATCAAACACTCCCAGGACAGGTACAACACGGGGTTAGATACAGAGTAGAGCTCCCTCTACACTGTCCCCATCAAACACTCCCGGGACAGGTACAGCACGGGGTTAGATACAGAGTAAAGCTCCCTCTACACTGTCCCCATCAAACACTCCCAGGACAGGGACAGCACGGGGTTAGATACAGAGTAAAGCTCCTCTACACTGTCCCCATCAAACACTCCCAGGACAGGTACAGCACGGGGTTAGATACAGAGTAAAGCTCCCTCTACACTGTCCCCATCAACACTCCCAGGACAGGTACAGCACGGGTTAGATACAGAGTAAAGCTCCCTCTACACTGTCCCCATCAAACACTCCCAGGACAGGTACAGCACGGGGTTAGATACAGAGTAAAGCTCCCTCTACACTGTCCCCATCAAACACTCCCAGGACAGGTACAGCACGGGGTTAGATACAGAGTAAAGCTCCCTCTACACTGTCCCCATCAAACACTCCCAGGACAGGTACAGCACGGGTTAGATACAGAGTAAAGCTCCCTCTACACGGTGCCCATCAAACACTCCCAGGACAGGTACAGCACGGGGTTAGATACAGAGTAAAGCTCCCTCTACACTGTCCCCATCAAACACTCCCAGGACAGTACAGCACGGGGTTAGATACAGAGTAAAGCTCCCTCTGCACTGTGCCCATCAAACACTCCCAGGACAGGTACAGCACGGGGTTAGATACAGAGTAAAGCTCCCTCTACACTGTCCCCATCAAACACTCCCAGGACAGGTACAGCACGGGTTAGATACAGAGTAAAGCTCCCTCTACACTGTCCCCATCAAACACTCCCAGGACAGGTACAGCACGGGATTAGATACAGAGTAAATGCTCCCTCTACACTGTCCCCATCAAACACTCCCAGGACAGGTACAGCACGGGGTTAGATACAGAGTAAAGCTCCCTCTACACTGTCCCCATCAAACACTCCCAGGACAGGGACAGCACGGGGTTAGATACAGAGTAAAGCTCCCTCTACACTGTCCCCATCAAACACTCCCAGGACAGGTACAGCACGGGGTTAGATACAGAGTAAAGCTCCCTCTACACTGTCCCCATCAAACACTCCCTCTACACTGTCCCATCAAACACTCCCAGGACAGGTACAGCACGGGGTTAGATACAGAGTAAAGCTCCCTCTGCACTGTGCCCATCAAACACTCCCAGGACAGGTACAGCACGAGGTTAGATACAGAGTAAAGCTCCCTCTACACTGTCCCCATCAAACACTCCCAGGACAGGTACAGCACGGGTTAGATACAGAGTAAAGCTCCCTCTACACTGTCCCCATCAAACACTCCCAGGACAGGTACAGCACGGGTTAGATACAGAGTAATGCTCCCTCTACACTGTCCCCATCAAACACTCCCAGGACAGGTACAGCACGGGGTTAGATACAGAGTAAAGCTCCCTCTACACTGTCCCCCATCAAACACTCCCAGGACAGGTACAGCACGGGGTTAGATACTGAGTAAAGCTCCCTCTACACTGTCCCCATCAAACACTCCCAGGACCGGGACAGCACGGGGTTAGATACAGAGTAAAGCTCCCTCTACACTGTCCCCATCAAACACTCCCAGGACAGGTACAGCACGGGGTTAGATACAGAGTAAAGCTCCCTCTACACTGTCCCCCATCAAACACTCCCTCTACACTGTCCCCCATCAAACACTCCCAGGACAGGTACAGCACGGGGTTAGATACAGAGTAAAGCTCCCTCTACACTGTCCCCATCAAACACTCCCAGGACAGGTACAGCACGGGGTTAGATACAGAGTAAAGCTCCCTCTCCACTGTCCCCCATCAAACACTCCCAGGACAGGTACAGCACGGGGTTAGATACAGAGTAAACCTCCCTCTACACTGTCCCCATCAAACACTCCCAGGACAGGTACAGCACAGGGTTAGATACAGAGTAAAGCTCCCTCTACACTGTCCCCATCAAACACTCCCAGGACAGGTACAGCACGGGGTTAGATACAGAGTAAAGCTCCCTCTACACTGTCCCCATCAAACACTCCCAGGACAGGTACAGCACGGGGTTAGATACAGAGTAAAGCTCCCTCTACACTGTCCCCATCAAACACTCCCAGGACAGGTAGAGCACGGGGTTAGATACAGAGTAAAGCTCCCTCTACACTGTCCCCATCAAACACTCCCGGGACAGGTACAGCACGGGGTTAGATACAGAGTAAAGCTCCCTCTACACTGTCCCCATCAAACACTCCCAGGACAGGTACAGCACGGGGTTCGATACAGAGTAAAGCTCCCTCTACACTGTCCCCATCAAACACTCCCAGGACAGGTACAGCACGGGGTTAGATACAGAGTAAAGCTCCCTCTACACTGTCCCCATCAAACACTCCCAGGACAGGTACAGCACGGGGTTAGATACAGAGTAAAGCTCCCTCTACACTGTCCCCATCAAACACTCCCAGGACAGGTACAGCACGGGGTTAGATACAGAGTAAAGCTCCCTCTACACTGTCCCCATCAAACACTCCCAGGACAGGTACAGCACGGGGTTAGATACAGAGTAAAGCTCCCTCTACACTGTCCCCATCAAACACTCCCGGGACAGGTACAGCACGGGGTTAGATACAGAGTAAAGCTCCCTCGACACTGTCCCCATCAAACACTCCCAGGACAGGTACAGCACGGGGTTAGATACAGAGTAAAGCTCCCTCGACACTGTCCCCATCAAACACTCCCAGGACAGGTACAGCACAGGGTTAGATACAGAGTAAAGCTCCCTCTACACTGTCCCCATCAAACACTCCCAGGACAGGTACAGCACGGGGTTAGATACAGAGTAAAGCTCCCTCTACACTGTCCCCCATCAAACACTCCCAGGACAGGTACAGCACGGGATTAGATACAGAGTAAAGCTCCCTCTACACTGTCCCCATCAAACACTCCCAGGACAGGTACAGCACGGGGTTAGATACAGAGTAAAGCTCCCTCTACACTGTCCCCCATCAAACATTCCCAGGACAGGTACAGCACAGGGTTAGATACAGAGTAAAGCTCCCTCTACACTGTCCCCATCAAACACTCCCAGGACAGGCACAGCACGGGGTTAGATACAGAGTAAAGCTCCCTCTACACTGTCCCCATCAAACACTCCCAGGACAGGTACAGCACGGGGTTAGATACAGAGTAAAGCTCCCTCTACACTGTCCCCATCAAACACTCCCAGGACAGGTACAGCACGGGGTTAGATACAGAGTAAAGCTCCCTCTACACTGTCCCCATCAAACACTCCCAGGACAGGTACAGCACGGGTTAGATACAGAGTAAAGCTCCCTCTGCACTGTGCCCATCAAACACTCCCAGGACAGGTACAGCACGGGTTAGATACAGAGTAATGCTCCCTCTACACTGTCCCCATCAAACACTCCCAGGACAGGTACAGCACGGGGTTAGGTACAGAGTAAAGCTCCTTCTACACTGTCCCCCATCAAACACTCCCAGGACAGGTACAGCACGGGGTTAGATACTGAGTAAAGCTCCCTCTACACTGTCCCCATCAAACACTCCCAGGACAGGGACAGCACGGGGTTAGATACAGAGTAAAGCTCCCTCTACACTGTCCCCATCAAACACTCCCAGGACAGGTACAGCACGGGGTTAGATACAGAGTAAAGCTCCCTCTACACTGTCCCCCATCAAACACTCCCAGGACAGGTACAGCACGGGGTTAGATACAGAGTAAAGCTCCCTCTACACTGTCCCCATCAAACACGCCCAGGACAGGTACAGCACGGGGTTAGATACAGAGTAAAGCTCCCTCTCCACTGTCCCCCATCAAACACTCCCAGGACAGGTACAGCACGGGGTTAGATACAGAGTAAAGCTCCCTCTACACTGTCCCCATCAAACACTCCCAGGACAGGTACAGCACGGGGTTAGATACAGAGTAAAGCTCCCTCTACACTGTCCCCATCAAACACTCCCAGGACAGGTACAGCACGGGTTAGATACAGAGTAAAGCTCCCTCTACACTGTGCCCATCAAACACTCCCAGGACAGGTACAGCACGGGGTTAGATACAGAGTAAAGCTCCCTCGACACTGTCCCCATCAAACACTCCCAGGACAGGTACAGCACGGGGTTAGATACAGAGTAAAGCTCCCTCTACACTGTCCCCATCAAACACTCCCAGGACAGGTACAGCACGGGTTAGATACAGAGTAAAGCTCCCTCTACACTGTGCCCATCAAACACTCCCAGGACAGGTACAGCAAGGGGTTAGATACAGAGTAAAGCTCCCTCTATACTGTCCCCATCAAACACTCCCAGGACAGGTACAACACGGGGTTAGATACAGAGTAGAGCTCCCTCTACACTGTCCCCCATCAAACACTCCCGGGACAGGTACAGCACGGGGTTAGATACAGAGTAATGCTCCCTCTACACTGTCCCCATCAAACACTCCCAGGACAGGGACGGCACGGGGTTAGATACAGAGTAAAGCTCCCTCTACACTGTCCCCATCAAACACTCCCAGGACAGGTACAGCACGGGGTTAGATACAGAGTAAAGCTCCCTCTACACTGTCCCCATCAAACACTCCCAGGACAGGTACAGCACGGGTTAGATACAGAGTAAAGCTCCCTCTACACTGTGCCCATCAAACACTCCCAGGACAGGTACAGCACGGGGTTAGATACAGAGTAAAGCTCCCTCTACACTGTCCCCATCAAACACTCCCAGGACAGGTACAGCACGGGGTTAGATACAGAGTAAAGCTCCCTCTACACTGTCCCCATCAAACACTCCCAGGACAGGTACAGCACGGGGTTAGATACAGAGTAAAGCTCCCTCTACACTGTCCGCATCAAACACTCCCAGGACAGGTACAGCACGGGTTAGATACAGAGTAAAGCTCCCTCTACACTGTGCCCATCAAACACTCCCAGGACAGGTACAGCACGGGGTTAGATACAGAGTAAAGCTCCCTCTACACTGTCCCCATCAAACACTCCCAGGACAGGTACAGCACGGGGTTAGATACAGTGTAGAGCTCCCTCTACACTGTCCCCCATCAAACACTCCCGGGACACGTACAGCACGGGGTTAGATACAGAGTAAAGCTCCCTCTGCACTGTCCCCATCAAACACTCCCAGGACAGGTACAGCACGGGGTTAGATACAGAGTAAAGCTCCCTCTACACTGTCCCCATCAAACACTCCCAGGACAGGTACAGCACGGGTTAGATACAGAGTAAAGCTCCCTCTACACTGTGCCCATCAAACACTCCCAGGACAGGTACAGCACGGGGTTAGATACAGAGTAAAGCTCCCTCTACTCTGTCCCCATCAAACACTCCCAGGACAGGTACAGCACGGGGTTAGATACAGAGTAAAGCTCCCTCTACACTGTCCCCATCAAACACTCCCAGGACAGGTACTGCACGGGGTTAGATACAGAGTAAAGCTCCCTCTGCACTGTGCCCATCAAACACTCCCAGGACAGGTACAGCACGGGGTTAGATACAGAGTAAAGCTCCCTCTACACTGTCCCCATCAAACACTCCCAGGACAGGTACAGCACGGGTTAGATACAGAGTAAAGCTCCCTCTACACTGTCCCCATCAAACACTCCCAGGACAGGTACAGCACGGGATTAGATACAGAGTAATGCTCCCTCTACACTGTGCCCATCAAACACTCCCAGGACAGGTACAGCACGGGGTTAGATACAGAGTAAAGCTCCCTCTACACTGTCCCCATCAAACACTCCCAGGACAGGGACAGCACGGGGTTAGATACAGAGTAAAGCTCCCTCTACACTGTCCCCATCAAACACTCCCAGGACAGGTACAGCACGGGGTTAGATACAGAGTAAAGCTCCCTCTACACTGTCCCCCATCAAACACTCCCTCTACACTGTCCCCCATCAAACACTCCCAGGACAGGTACAGCACGGGGTTAGATACAGAGTAAAGCTCCCTCTGCACTGTGCCCATCAAACACTCCCAGGACAGGTACAGCACGGGGTTAGATACAGAGTAAAGCTCCCTCTACACTGTCCCCATCAAACACTCCCAGGACAGGTACAGCACGGGTTAGATACAGAGTAAAGCTCCCTCTACACTGTCCCCATCAAACACTCCCAGGACAGGTACAGCACGGGTTAGATACAGAGTAATGCTCCCTCTACACTGTCCCCATCAAACACTCCCAGGACAGGTACAGCACGGGGTTAGATACAGAGTAAAGCTCCCTCTACACTGTCCCCCATCAAACACTCCCAGGACAGGTACAGCACGGGGTTAGATACTGAGTAAAGCTCCCTCTACACTGTCCCCATCAAACACTCCCAGGACCGGGACAGCACGGAGTTAGATACAGAGTAAAGCTCCCTCTACACTGTCCCCATCAAACACTCCCAGGACAGGTACAGCACGGGGTTAGATACAGAGTAAAGCTCCCTCTACACTGTCCCCCATCAAACACTCCCTCTACACTGTCCCCCATCAAACACTCCCAGGACAGGTACAGCACGGGGTTAGATACAGAGTAAAGCTCCCTCTACACTGTCCCCATCAAACACTCCCAGGACAGGTACAGCACGGGGTTAGATACAGAGTAAAGCTCCCTCTCCACTGTCCCCCATCAAACACTCCCAGGACAGGTACAGCACGGGGTTAGATACAGAGTAAAGCTCCCTCTACACTGTCCCCATCAAACACTCCCAGGACAGGTACAGCACAGGGTTAGATACAGAGTAAAGCTCCCTCTACACTGTCCCCATCAAACACTCCCAGGACAGGTACAGCACGGGGTTAGATACAGAGTAAAGCTCCCTCTACACTGTCCCCATCAAACACTCCCAGGACTGGTACAGCACGGGGTTAGATACAGAGTAAAGCTCCCTCTCCACTGTCCCCATCAAACACTCCCAGGACAGGTCGAGCACGGGGTTAGATACAGAGTAAAGCTCCCTCTACACTGTCCCCATCAAACACTCCCGGGACAGGTACAGCACGGGGTTAGATACAGAGTAAAGCTCCCTCTACACTGTCCCCATCAAACACTCCCAGGTCAGGTACAGCACGGGGTTAGATACAGAGTAAAGCTCCCTCTACACTGTCCCCATCAAACACTCCCAGGACAGGTACAGCACGGGGTTAGATACAGTGTAAAGCTCCCTCTACACTGTCCCCATCAAACACTCCCAGGACAGGTACAGCACGGGGTTAGATACAGAGTAAAGCTCCCTCTACACTGTCCCCATCAAACACTCCCAGGACAGGTACAGCACGGGGTTAGATACAGAGTAAAGCTCCCTCTACACTGTCCCCATCAAACACTCCCAGGACAGGTACAGCACGGGGTTAGATACAGAGTAAAGCTCCCTCTACACTGTCCCCATCAAACACTCCCGGGACAGGTACAGCACGGGGTTAGATACAGAGTAAAGCTCCCTCGACACTGTCCCCATCAAACACTCCCAGGACAGGTACAGCACGGGGTTAGATACAGAGTAAAGCTCCCTCGACACTGTCCCCATCAAACACTCCCAGGACAGGTACAGCACGGGGTTAGATACAGAGTAAAGCTCCCTCTACACTGTCCCCATCAAACACTCCCAGGACAGGTACAGCACGGGGTTAGATACAGAGTAAAGCTCCCTCTACACTGTCCCCCATCAAACACTCCCAGGACAGGTACAGCACGGGATTAGATACAGAGTAAAGCTCCCTCTACACTGTCCCCATCAAACACTCCCAGGACAGGTACAGCACGGGGTTAGATACAGAGTAAAGCTCCCTCTACACTGTACCCCATCAAACACTCCCAGGACAGGTACAGCACGGGGTTAGATACAGAGTAAAGCTCCCTCTACACTGTCCCCATCAAACACTCCCAGTACAGGTACAGCACGGGTTAGATACAGAGTAAAGCTCCCTCTACACTGTCCCCATCAAACACTCCCAGGACAGGTACAGCACGGGGTTAGATACAGAGTAAAGCTCCCTCTACACTGTCCCCATCAAACACTCCCAGGACAGGTACAGCACGGGGTTAGATACAGAGTAAAGCTCCCTCTACACTGTCCCCATCAAACACTCCCAGGACAGGTACAGCACGGGGTTAGATACAGAGTAAAGCTCCCTCTACACTGTCCCCATCAAACTCTCCCAGGACAGGTAGAGCACGGGGTTAGATACAGAGTAAAGCTCCCTCTACACTGTCCCCATCAAACACTCCCGGGACAGGTACAGCACGGGGTTAGATACAGAGTAAAGCTCCCTCTACACTGTCCCCATCAAACACTCCCAGGTCAGGTACAGCACGGGGTTAGATACAGAGTAAAGCTCCCTCTACACTGTCCCCATCAAACACTCCCAGGACAGGTACAGCACGGGGTTAGATACAGTGTAAAGCTCCCTCTACACTGTCCCCATCAAACACTCCCAGGACAGGTACAGCACGGGGTTAGATACAGAGTAAAGCTCCCTCTACACTGTCCCCATCAAACACTCCCAGGACAGGTACAGCACGGGGTTAGATACAGAGTAAAGCTCCCTCTACACTGTCCCCATCAAACACTCCCAGGACAGGTACAGCACGGGGTTAGATACAGAGTAAAGCTCCCTCTACACTGTCCCCATCAAACACTCCCGGGACAGGTACAGCACGGGGTTAGATACAGAGTAAAGCTCCCTCGACACTGTCCCCATCAAACACTCCCAGGACAGGTACAGCACGGGGTTAGATACAGAGTAAAGCTCCCTCGACACTGTCCCCATCAAACACTCCCAGGACAGGTACAGCACGGGGTTAGATACAGAGTAAAGCTCCCTCTACACTGTCCCCATCAAACACTCCCAGGACAGGTACAGCACGGGGTTAGATACAGAGTAAAGCTCCCTCTACACTGTCCCCCATCAAACACTCCCAGGACAGGTACAGCACGGGATTAGATACAGAGTAAAGCTCCCTCTACACTGTCCCCATCAAACACTCCCAGGACAGGTACAGCACGGGGTTAGATACAGAGTAAAGCTCCCTCTACACTGTCCCCCATCAAACACTCCCAGGACAGGTACAGCACGGGGTTAGATACAGAGTAAAGCTCCCTCTACACTGTCCCCATCAAACACTCCCAGTACAGGTACAGCACGGGTTAGATACAGAGTAAAGCTCCCTCTACACTGTCCCCATCAAACACTCCCAGGACAGGTACAGCCCGGGTTAGATACAGAGTAATGCTCCCTCTACACTGTCCCCATCAAACACTCCCAGGACAGGTACAGCACGGGGTTAGGTACAGAGTAAAGCTCCCTCTACACTGTCCCCCATCAAACACTCCCAGGACAGGTACAGCACGGGGTTAGATACTGAGTAAAGCTCCCTCTACACTGTCCCCATCAAACACTCCCAGGACAGGGACAGCACGGGGTTAGATACAGAGTAAAGCTCCCTCTACACTGTCCCCATCAAACACTCCCAGGACAGGTACAGCACGGGGTTAGATACAGAGAAAAGCTCCCTCTACACTGTCCCCCATCAAACACTCCAAGGACAGGTACAGCACGGGGTTAGATACAGAGTAAAGCTCCCTCTACACTGTCCCCATCAAACACTCCCAGGACAGGTACAGCACGGGGTTAGATACAGAGTAAAGCTCCCTCTCCACTGTCCCCCATCAAACACTCCCGGGACAGGTACAGCACGGGGTTAGATACAGAGTAAAGCTCCCTCTACACTGTCCCCATCAAACACTCCCAGGACAGGTACAGCACAGGGTTAGATACAGAGTAAAGCTCCCTCTACACTGTCCCCATCAAACACTCCCAGGACAGGTACAGCACGGGGTTAGATACAGAGTAAAGCTCCCTCTACACTGTCCCCATCAAACACTCCCAGGACAGGTACAGCACGGGGTTAGATACAGAGTAAAGCTCCCTCTACACTGTCCCCATCAAACACTCCCAGGACAGGTAGAGCACGGGGTTAGATACAGAGTAAAGCTCCCTCTACACTGTCCCCATCAAACACTCCCGGGACAGGTACAGCACGGGGTTAGATACAGAGTAAAGCTCCCTCTACACTGTCCCCATCAAACACTCCCAGGACAGGTACAGCACGGGGTTAGATACAGAGTAAAGCTCCCTCTACACTGTCCCCATCAAACACTCCCAGGACAGGTACAGCACGGGGTTAGATACAGAGTAAAGCTCCCTCTACACTGTCCCCATCAAACACTCCAGGGACAGGTACAGCACGGGGTTAGATACAGAGTAAAGCTCCCTCTACACTGTCCCCATCAAACACTCCCAGGACAGGTACAGCACGGGGTTAGATACAGAGTAAAGCTCCCTCTACACTGTCCCCATCAAACACTCCCAGGACAGGTACAGCACGGGGTTAGATACAGAGTAAAGCTCCCTCTACACTGTCCCCATCAAACACTCCCGGGACAGGTACAGCACGGGGTTAGATACAGAGTAAAGCTCCCTCGACACTGTCCCCATCAAACACTCCCAGGACAGGTACAGCACGGGGTTAGATACAGAGTAAAGCTCCCTCGACACTGTCCCCATCAAACACTCCCAGGACAGGTACAGCACGGGGTTAGATACAGAGTAAAGCTCCCTCTACACTGTCCCCATCAAACACTCCCAGGACAGGTACAGCACGGGGTTAGATACAGAGTAAAGCTCCCTCTACACTGTCCCCCATCAAACACTCCCAGGACAGGTACAGCACGGGATTAGATACAGAGTAAAGCTCCCTCTACACTGTCCCCATCAAACACTCCCAGGACAGGTACAGCACGGGGTTAGATACAGAGTAAAGCTCCCTCTACACTGTCCCCCATCAAACACTCCCAGGACAGGTCCAGCACGGGGTTAGATACAGAGTAAAGCTCCCTCTACACTGTCCCCATCAAACACTCCCAGGACAGGCACAGCACGGGGTTAGATACAGAGTAAAGCTCCCTCTACACTGTCCCCATCAAACACTCCCAGGACAGGTACAGCACGGGGTTAGATACAGAGTAAAGCTCCCTCTACACTGTCCCCATCAAACACTCCCAGGACAGGGACAGCACGGGGTTAGATACAGAGTAAAGCTCCCTCTACACTGTCCCCATCAAACACTCCCAGGACAGGTACAGCACGGGGTTAGATACAGAGTAAAGCTCCCTCGACACTGTCCCCCATCAAACACTCCCAGGACAGGTACAGCACGGGATTAGATACAGAGTAAAGCTCCCTCTACACTGTCCCCATCAAACACTCCCAGGACAGGTACAGCACGGGGTTAGATACAGAGTAAAGCTCCCTCTACACTGTCCCCATCAAACACTCCCAGGACAGGCACAGCACGGGGTTAGATACAGAGTAAAGCTCCCTCTACACTGTCCCCATCAAACACTCCCAGGACAGGTACAGCACGGGGTTAGATACAGAGTAAAGCTCCCTCTACACTGTCCCCATCAAACACTCCCAGGACAGGTACAGCAAGGGGTTAGATACAGAGTAATGCTCCCTCTACACTGTCCCCATCAAACACTCCCAGGACAGGTACAGCACGGGGTTAGATACAGAGTAAAGCTCCCTCTACACTGTCCCCATCAAACACTCCCAGGACAGGTACAGCACGGGGTTAGATACAGAGTAAAGCTCCCTCTACACTGTTCCCATCAAACACTCCCAGGACAGGCACAGCACGGGGTTAGATACAGAGTAAAGCTCCCTCTACACTGTCCCCATCAAACACTCCCAGGACAGGTACAGCACGGGGTTAGATACAGAGTAAAGCTCCCTCTACACTGTCCCCATCAAACACTCCCAGGACAGGTACAGCACGGGGTTAGATACAGAGTAAAGCTCCCTCTACACTGTCCCCATCAAACACTCCCAGGACAGGTACAGCACGGGGTTAGATACAGAGTAAAGCTCCCTCTACACTGTCCCCATCAAACATTCCCAGGACAGGTACAGCACGGGGTTAGATACAGAGTAAAGCTCCCTCTACACTGTCCCCATCAAACACTCCCAGGACAGGTACAGCACGGGGTTAGATACAGAGTAAAGCTCCCTCTACACTGTCCCCATCAAACACTCCCAGGACAGGTAGAGCACGGGGTTAGATACAGAGTAAAGCTCCCTCTACACTGTCCCCATCAAACACTCCCGGGACAGGTACAGCACGGGGTTAGATACAGAGTAAAGCTCCCTCGACACTGTCCCCATCAAACACTCCCAGGACAGGTACAGCACGGGGTGAGATACAGAGTAAAGCTCCTTCTACACTGTCCCCATCAAACACTCCCAGGTCAGGTACAGCACGGGGTTAGATACAGAGTTAAGCTCCCTCTACACTGTCCCCATCAAACACTCCCAGGACAGGTACAGCACGGGGTTAGATACAGAGTAAAGCTCCCTCTACACTGTCCCCTTCAAACACTCCCAGGACAGGTACAGCACGGGGTTAGATACAGTGTAAAGCTCCCTCTACACTGTCCCCATCAAACACTCCCAGGACAGGTACAGCACGGGGTTAGATACAGAGTAAAGCTCCCTCTACACTGTCCCCATCAAACACTCCCGGGACAGGTACAGCACGGGGTTAGATACAGAGTAAAGCTCCCTCGACACTGTCCCCATCAAACACTCCCAGGACAGGTACAGCACGGGGTTAGATACAGAGTAAAGCTCCCTCTACACTGTCCCCATCAAACACTCCCAGGAGAGGTACAGCACGGGGTTAGATACAGAGTAAAGCTCCCTCTACACTGTCCCCATCAAACACTCCCAGGACAGGTACAGCACGGGGTTAGATACAGAGTAAAGCTCCCTCTACACTGTCCCCCATCAAACACTCCCAGGACAGGTACAGCACGGGATTAGATACAGAGTAAAGCTCCCTCTACACTGTCCCCATTAAACACTCCCAGGACAGGTACAGCACGGGGTTAGATACAGAGTAAAGCTCCCTCTACACTGTCCCCCATCAAACACTCCCAGGACAGGTACAGCACAGGGTTAGATACAGAGTAAAGCTCCCTCTACACTGTCCCCATCAAACACTCCCAGGACAGGCACAGCACGGGGTTAGATACAGAGTAAAGCTCCCTCTACACTGTCCCCATCAAACACTCCCAGGACAGGTACAGCACGGGGTTAGATACAGAGTAAAGCTCCCTCGACACTGTCCCCATCAAACACTCCCAGGACAGGTACAGCACGGGGTTAGATACAGAGTAAAGCTCCCTCTACACTGTCCCCATCAAACACTCCCAGGACAGGTACAGCACGGGGTTAGATACAGAGTAAAGCTCCCTCTACACTGTCCCCCATCAAACACTCCCAGGACAGGTACAGCACGGGATTAGATACAGAGTAAAGCTCCCTCTACACTGTCCCCATCAAACACTCCCAGGACAGGTACAGCACGGGGTTAGATACAGAGTAAAGCTCCCTCTACACTGTCCCCCATCAAACACTCCCAGGACAGGTACAGCACGGGGTTAGATACAGAGTAAAGCTCCCTCTACACTGTCCCCATTAAACACTCCCAGGACAGGCACAGCACGGGGTTAGATACAGAGTAAAGCTCCCTCTACACTGTCCCCATCAAACACTCCCAGGACAGGTACAGCAAGGGGTTAGATACAGAGTAAATCTCCCTCTACACTGTCCCCATCAAACACTCCCAGGACAGGTACAGCACGGGGTTAGATACAGAGTAAAGCTCCCTCTACACTGTCCCCCATCAAACACTCCCAGGACAGGTACAGCACGGGGTTAGATACAGAGTAAAGCTCCCTCTACACTGTCCCCCATCAAACACTCCCAGGACAGGTACAGCACGGGGTTAGATACAGAGTAAAGCTCCCTCTACACTGTCCCCATCAAACACTCCCAGGACAGGCACAGCACGGGGTTCGATACAGAGTGAAGCTCCCTCGACACTGTCCCCATCAAACACTCCCAGGACAGGTACAGCAAGGGGTTAGATACAGAGTAAAGCTCCCTCTACACTGTCCCCATCAAACACTCCCAGGACAGGTACAGCACGGGGTTAGATACAGAGTAAAGCTCCCTCTACACTGTCCCCCATCAAACACTCACAGGACATGTACAGCACTGGTTTAGATACAGAGTAAAGCTCCCTCTACACTGTCCCCATCAAACACTCCCAGGACAGGCACAGCACGGGGTTAGATACAGAGTAAAGCTCCCACTACACTGTCCCCATCAAACACTCCCAGGACAGGTACAGCAAGGGGTTAGATACAGAGTAAAGCTCCCTCTACACTGTCCCCCATCAAACACTCCCAGGACAGGCACAGCACGGGGTTAGATACAGAGTGAAGCTCCCTCTACACTGTCCCCATCAAACACTCCCAGGACAGGCACAGCACGGCGTTAGATACAGAGTAAAGCTCCCTCTACACTGTCCCCATCAAACACTCCCAGGACAGGTACAGCAAGGGGTTAGATACAGAGTAAAGCTCCCTCTACACTGTCCCCCATCAAACACTCCCAGGACAGGCACAGCACGGGGTTAGATACAGAGTAAAGCTCCCTCTACACTGTCCCCATCAAACACTCCCAGGACAGGTACAGCAAGGGGTTAGATACAGATTAAAGCTCCCTCTACACTGTCCCCATCAAACACTCCCAGGACAGGCACAGCAGGGGGTTAGATACAGAGTAAAGCTCCCTCTACACTGTCCCCATCATACACTCCCAGGACAGGTACAGCACGGGGTTAGATACAGAGTAAAGCTCCCTCTACACTGTCCCCTTCAAACACTCCCAGGACAGGTACAGCACGGGGTTAGATACAGTGTAAAGCTCCCTCTACACTGTCCCCATCAAACACTCCCAGGACAGGTACAGCACGGGGTTAGATACAGAGTAAAGCTCCCTCTACACTGTCCCCATCAAACACTCCCGGGACAGGTACAGCACGGGGTTAGATACAGAGTAAAGCTCCCTCGACACTGTCCCCATCAAACACTCCCAGGACAGGTACAGCACGGGGTTAGATACAGAGTAAAGCTCCCTCTACACTGTCCCCATCAAACACTCCCAGGAGAGGTACAGCACGGGGTTAGATACAGAGTAAAGCTCCCTCTACACTGTCCCCATCAAACACTCCCAGGACAGGTACAGCACGGGGTTAGATACAGAGTAAAGCTCCCTCTACACTGTCCCCCATCAAACACTCCCAGGACAGGTACAGCACGGGATTAGATACAGAGTAAAGCTCCCTCTACACTGTCCCCATTAAACACTCCCAGGACAGGTACAGCACGGGGTTAGATACAGAGTAAAGCTCCCTCTACACTGTCCCCCATCAAACACTCCCAGGACAGGTACAGCACAGGGTTAGATACAGAGTAAAGCTCCCTCTACACTGTCCCCATCAAACACTCCCAGGACAGGCACAGCACGGGGTTAGATACAGAGTAAAGCTCCCTCTACACTGTCCCCATCAAACACTCCCAGGACAGGTACAGCACGGGGTTAGATACAGAGTAAAGCTCCCTCGACACTGTCCCCATCAAACACTCCCAGGACAGGTACAGCACGGGGTTAGATACAGAGTAAAGCTCCCTCTACACTGTCCCCATCAAACACTCCCAGGACAGGTACAGCATGGGGTTAGATACAGAGTAAAGCTCCCTCTACACTGTCCCCCATCAAACACTCCCAGGACAGGTACAGCACGGGATTAGATACAGAGTAAAGCTCCCTCTACACTGTCCCCATCAAACACTCCCAGGACAGGTACAGCACGGGGTTAGATACAGAGTAAAGCTCCCTCTACACTGTCCCCCATCAAACACTCCCAGGACAGGTACAGCACGGGGTTAGATACAGAGTAAAGCTCCCTCTACACTGTCCCCATCAAACACTCCCAGGACAGGTACAGCAAGGGGTTAGATACAGAGTAAAGCTCCCTCTACACTGTCCCCCATCAAACACTCCCAGGACAGGCACAGCACGGGGTTAGATACAGAGTAAAGCTCCCTCTACACTGTCCCCATCAAACACTCCCAGGACAGGTACAGCAAGGGGTTAGATACAGATTAAAGCTCCCTCTACACTGTCCCCATCAAACACTCCCAGGACAGGCACAGCACGGGGTTAGATACAGAGTAAAGCTCCCTCTACACTGTCCCCATCAAACACTCCCAGGACAGGTACAGCAAGGGGTTAGATACAGAGTAAAGCTCCCTCTACACTGTCCCCCTTCAAACACTCCCAGGACAGGCACAGCACGGGGTTAGATACAGAGTAAAGCTCCCTCTACACTGTCCCCCATCAAACACTCCCAGGACAGGTACAGCACGGGGTTAGATACAGAGTAAAGCTCCCTCGACACTGTCCCCATCAAACACTCCCAGGACAGGTACAGCACGGGGTTAGATACAGAGTAAAGCTCCCTCTACACTGTCCCCATCAAACACTCGCAGGGCAGGTACAGCACGGGGTTAGATATTGAGTAAAGCTCCCTCTACACTGTCCCCATCAAACACTCCCAGGACAGGTACAGCACGGGGTTAGATACAGAGTAAAGCTCCCTCTACACTGTCCCCATCAAACACTCCCAGGACAGGTACAGCACGGGGTTAGATACAGAGTAAAGCTCCCTCTACACTGTCCCCATCAAACATTCCCAGGACAGGTACAGCACGGGGTTAGATACAGAGTAAAGCTCCCTCTACACTGTCCCCATCACACACTCCCAGGACAGGTACAGCACGGGGTTAGATACAGAGTAAAGCTCCCTCTGCACTGTCCCCATCAAACACTCCCAGGACAGGTACAGCACGGGGTTCGATACAGAGTAAAGCTCCCTCTACACTGTCCCCATCACACACTCCCAGGACAGGTACAGCACTGTGAAAGATTGAGTCGGGTATGTTGAGTTGAGTTTGGAGAGGGAGGTTGATGAATTCGTACCGTCACCATCTGCTCCCGATGATTCTGCGATTGGGAGAGAGAAAAACAGCCAATCAAAATCGTTCCCTGATCCGAATGAAGTCTCTGAAACTCATACCCACCCACAAGGTCACCAAGGTCATCGGTGTGTAGATCCACAAGAGATGGGTGAGATCCTAATGAATATTTCTCATCAGATTTACTGTTGGGAAAAGCATGGATGTTCGGGAACTTGGGGAAATAAATCGTGATGTCTTGAGGAGTGTACATATTACAGAGAAGGAGGTGCTGGAAGTCTTAAAGCGCATCAAGGTAGATAAATCCCCGGGACCTGATGAAGTGGATCCCAGGACACTGTGGGAGGCTAGGGAGGAAATTGCGGCTCCCCAAGCAGAGATATTTGAATCATCGACAGTCACGGGTGAGGTGCCTGAAGATTGGAGGGTGGCAAATGTTGTGCCTTTGTTTAAAAAGGGCTGCAGGGAAAAGCCTGGGAACTACAGGCCAGTGAGTCTCACATCTGTGGTGGGTAAATTGTTGGAAGGTATTTTGAGAGACAGGATCTACAGGCATTTAGAGATGCAAGGACTGATTAGGGACAGTCAGCATGGCTTTGAGTGGAAAATCATGTCTCACAAATTTGATTGAGTTTTTGAAGGGGTAACCAAGAAGGTAGATGAGGGCAGTGCAGTTGATGTTGTCGACATGGACTTTAGCAAGGCCTTTGACAAGGTACCGCATGGTAGGTTGTTGCATCAGGTTAAATCTCACGGGATCCAGGGTGAGGTATCTAAATGGATACAAAATTGGCTTCTTGACAGAAGCCAGAGGGTGGTTGTCGAGGGTTGTTTTTCAAACTGGAGGCCTGTGACCAGCGGTGTGCCTCAGGGATCAGTGCTGGGCCCACTGTTATTTGTCACTTATATTAATGGTTTGGATGAGAATATAGGAGGCATGGTTAGTAAGTTTGCAGATGACACCAAGATTGGACAGTGAAGAAAGTTATCTCAGATTGCAACGGGATCTTGATCAATTGGGCCAGTGGGCTGACGAATGGCAGATGGAGTTTAATTTAGATAAATGCGAGGTGATGCATTTTGGTAGATTGAACCAGGGCAGGACTTACTCAGTTAAAGGTCGGGCATTGGGGAGAGTTACAGAACAAAGAGATTGAGGGGTTCATGTTCATAGCTCTTTGAAAGTGGAGTCACAGGTGGATAGAGTGAAGAAAGTGAAGAAGGCATTCGGCATGCTTGGTTTCATTGGTCAGAACATTGAATACAGGAGTTGGGATGTCTTGTTGAAGTTGTACAAGACATTGGTAAGGCCACACCTGGAATACTGTGTACAGTTATGGTCACCCTATTATAGAAAGGATATTATTAAACTTGATATTAATAAACTAGAAAGAGCGTAGGAGGCTGAGGGGTGATCTTATTGAGGTCTGTAAAATAATGAGGGGCATAGATCAACTAGATAGTCAACATCTTTTCCCAAAGGGAGGGGAGTCTAAAACTAGAGGGTTTAAGGTGAGAGGGGAGAGATACAAAAGGGTCCAGAGGGGCAATTTTTTCACACAGAGGGTGGTGAGTGTCTGGAACAAGCTGCCAGAGGCAGTAGTAGAGGTGGGGACAATTTTGTCTTTTAAAAAGCATTTAGACAGTTACATGGGTAAGATGGGTATAGAGGGATATGGACCAAATGCGGGCAATTGGGACTAGCTTAGTGGTAAATACTGGGCGGCATGGACAAGTTGGGCCAAAGGGCCTGTTTCCATGCTGTAAACCTCTATGACTCGATGGCACACATTCACACACACACACACACACACTGATGCACACTCACACACTCAAGTGATATAATCAGTGGTCTAAACCCGTCTTGCCCAATACCTCGCTTCCCTCCAATTATTGCAAACCTTTCCTGCCCTCTCCCAACATCCCATAATCTCCCAACTGTCCAAAAATCTGTCTCTCCCTCAGACTTAAATCTATTCAATGATGGAACACCCACAATCCTCTGTGGTACAGAAATCCACAGGGTTTCACCATCCTCTGAGTGAGGACCCCTTCAGGAAGTGTAAAGGAGAACATGCTCCTGTCGACATCAACGGGGACGAAGTGGAAAGGGTCGAGAGCTTCAAGTTTTTAGGTGTCCAGATCACCAACAACCTGTCCTGGTCCCCCCCCATGCCGACACTATCGTTAAGAAAGCCCCACCAACGCCTCTACTTTCTCAGAAGACTAAGGAAATTTGGCATGTCAGCTACGACTCTCACCAACTTTCACAGATGCACCATAGAAAGCATTCTTTCTGGTTGTATCACAGCTCGGTCTGGGGCTCCTGCTCTGCCCAAGACCACAAGGAACTACAAAAGGTCGTGAATGTAGCCCAATCCATCACGCAAACCAGCCTCCCATCCATTGACTCTGTCTACACTTCCCGCTGCCTCGGGAAAAGCAGCCAGCATAATTAATGACCCCCACGCACCCCGGACATTCTCTCTTCCACCTTCTTCCGTCGGGAAAAAGATACAAAAGTCTGAGGTCACGCACCAACCGACTCAAGAACAGCTTCTTCCCTGCTGCTGTCAGACTTTTGAATGGACCTACCTCGCATTAAGTTGATCTTTCTCTACACCCTAGCTATGACTGTAACACTACATTCTGCACCCTCTCCTTTCCTTCTCTATGAACGGTATGCTTTGTCTGTATAGCGCGCAGGAAACAATACTTTTCACTGTGTGCTAATACATGTGACAAGAATAAATCAAATCAAAACAAGACATTTCTCCCCATCTCAGTCCAAAATGGCCGCCTCCATATCCTGTGACTGTGTCCCTCCCACATTCCTCACCCCTCATGTTTGAGATTCCCCCGACCAATCTCTCAACCTCCAACCATCAAACCCCCCTCAGACCATAAGACCATAAGACATAGGAGCAGAATGAGGCCACTCGGCCCATCGAGTCTGCTCCGCCATTCAATCATGGCTGATATTTTTCCATCCCCATTCTCCTGCCTTTTCCCCATAACCCCTGATCCCCTTATTAATCAGGAACCTATCTATCTCTGTCTTAAAGACACTCAATGACCTGGCCTCCACAGCCTTCTGCGGCAAAGAGTTCCACAGATTCACCACTCTCTGGCTGAAGAAATTCCTCCTCATCTCTGTTTTAAAGGATCGTCCCTTCAGCCTGAGGTTGTGCCCTCTGGTTCTAGTTTTTCCCACTAATGGAAACATCCTCTCCACGTCCACTCTATCCAGGCCTCGCAGTATCCTGTAAATTTCAATAAGATCCCCCCTCATCCTTCTAAACTCCAACAAGTACAGACCCAGAGTCCTCAACCGTTCCTCATACGACAAGCTCTTCATTCCAGGGATCATTCTGGTGAACCTCCTCCGGACCCTTTCCAAGGCCGGCACATCCTTCCTTAGACACGGGGCCCAAAACTGCTCACAATATTCCAACTGGGGTCTGACCAGAGCCTTCCCGCAGCTTCCAGTGAGATTTTCACTCATTCTCCTCGACACCAGAGAATGTAGGCCCCGTTCACTCGTGTCATTAACTCACCTGCCCTCAGCCCTCACGTGTGGCCACCCCCCAGTGCCCGTACCCCCTCCCCCCACACACTCAGTCACTCGCTTTGCACCTCACCCTCGCTCTCACTCTCTCTCGGGTTGAGAATTCGTACCTTCAACCTCCTCAGGGACAGTGTGTGTCTCCCCACTCGAAGGTCCCGCCATGGTGGAGTTGAGAAACATCCTCCTCGTGTTCGTGGTCACCGGGTTCCAGGTTTCTGAAAACATTAACAACACCCATATTCAGTGGAGCAGGTACGGAACCTCACACACAGAATCTGCCACAGATTCTCCCCTTCACATTCAATGGCACGACCATCACTGAAACCCCCACTATCAACATCCTGGGGGTCACCATCGCTGAATCCCCCACTATCAACATCCTGGGGGTTCCCATCACTGAAACCCCCACTATCAACATCCTGGGGGTCACCATCACTGAATCCCCCACTATCAACATCCTGGGGGTTCCCATCACTGAAACCCCCACTATCAACATCCTGGGGGTCACCATCACTGAAACCCCCACTATCAACATCCTGGGGGTCACCATCACTGAAACCCCCACTATCAACATCCTGGGGGTTCCCATCACTGAATCCCCCCCACTATCAACATCCTGGGGGTCACCATCACTGAAACCCCCACTATCAACATCCTGGGGGTCACCATCACTGAATCCCCCACTATCAACATCCTGGGGGTTCCCATCACTGAATCCCCCACTATCAACATCCTGGGGGTCACCATCACTGAAACCCCCACTATCAACATCCTGGGGGTTCCCATCACTGAATCCCCCACTATCAACATCCTGGGGGTCACCATCACTGAAACCCCCACTATCAACATCCTGGGGGTTCCCATCACTGAATCCCCCACTATCAACATCCTGGGGGTTCCCATCACTGAAACCCCCACTGTCAACATCCTGGGGGTTACCATCACTGAATCCCCCACTATCAACATCCTGGGGGTTCCCATCACTGAATCCCCCACTATCAACATCCTGGGGGTTACCATCACTGAATCCCCCACTATCAACATCCTGGGGGTTACCATCACTGAAAACCCCACTATCAACATCCTGGGGGTTACCATCACTGAATCCCCCACTATCAACATCCTGGGGGTTCCCATTGACCAGAAACTGAGCTGGACCCAGCCGTATAAATACTGTGGCTCCCAGAGCAGGTCAGAGGCTGGGAATCCTGTGGAGAGTAACTCACCTCCTGACTCCCCAAAGCCTGTCCACCATCTACAAGGCACAAGTCAGGAGTGTGATGGAACACTCCCCACTCGCCTGGATGGGTGCGGCTCCAACAACACTCGAGAAGCTCAACACCATCCAGGACAAAGCAGCCCCGCTCGATCGACACGCTAACCACAAACACTCACTCCCTCCACCACCGACAGGGGCTGCGCGGGGATTGGTGGAGGACAGCCTCAGGGCCTGTCTGGTCCATGATCTGATTGTCTCGTTACCGTATTCAGCCTCGTGGGTCCTGGGAACCACTCTGACTTCCCCTGGGGATGTGGATGGATTCTGGGATGCGTCGTGTGGAGCTGATGTTCGTGAAGTCAGGGAGGCTGCAAAAACAGAGGGAGCAGACACTGAAACAACAGCTCCGAGAGAATCAAGGCAAAACTGTCCAGCGATACAGCAAAGGAGGAGTCCATTCGGCCCTGTGCTAGCTCTTTGAAAGCATTCACCCCTCCACACCCCGTGGGAGCGAGTCCCACATTCTCCCCACTCCCCGTGGGAGCGAGTCTCACATTCTCCCCACTCCCCGTGGGAGCGAGTCCCACATTCTCCCCACTCCCCGTGGGAGCGAGTCCCACATTCTCCCCACTCCCCGTGGGAGCGAGTCCCACATTCTCCCCACTCCCCGTGGGAGCGAGTCCCACATTCTCCCCACTCCCCGTGGGAGCGAGTCCCACATTCTCCCCACTCCCCGTGGGAGCGAGTCCCACATTCTCCCCACTCCCCGTGGGAGCGAGTCCCACATTCTCCCCACTCCCCGTGGGAGCGAGTCCCACATTCTCCCCACTCCCCGTGGGAGTGAGTCCCACATTCTCCCCACTCCCCGTGGGAGCGAGTCCCAGATTCTCTCCACTCCCCGTGGGAATGAGTTCCACATTCTACCCGACTCCCCATGGTTAATGAGGCCCATATTCTCCCCACTCTCTGGGTAAGGAAGTTTCTCCTGAAATCCCTGTTGGATTTATGAGTAAGAGGTTTAACAACACCAGGTTAAAGTCCAACAGGTTTATTTGGTAGCAAAAGCCACACGAGCTTTTTGCTACCAAATAAACCTGTTGGACTTTCACCTGGTGTTGTTAAACTTCTTACTGTGTTCACCCCAGTCCAACGCCGGCATCTCCACATCATGGATTTATGAGTGCCAGTCACATATCGATGTCCTCCTGGATCTGGTGTGTCCCACGCAAACCAAAGCATCTTTTTTTGGGATGAAGTTTGGTGGGAAATTTGACTTGGGGAGGCATCACAGCTGATCGATTGTGGACTCGGAAAATCCCAGGACGCTGGTTGGAAGCAGTGAGTGGTTCCTGATTCACCGACCCATTCCTCCCACTCCCCACGCTGCGTCCAGGTACCCACAGCCCCATCCCAAATCCCGTCAAACCTGAGAGAGTTGGCAGACCATTGGCATCTGTCATGTCTGTCAGTGATCCATGTGTCCCCTCCTCTGGCACTGAGTTACGCAGGGCTGTGAAGTTCGTGGGGGAGTCTAGCCAACGGGAGAAAGCAGGGGTACGGGGGACGGGGTTTAGATAAAACAAGAGAACAAAAAAATTAGGATTCCATTCAATCAAATGCAATTTTCTGAGGAGAGAGATGAGTGTTCCGAATTTACAACCCAGTCAGAGGGTCAGTGCTGAGGGAGTGCCGCACTGTCAGAGGGTCAGTGCTGAGGGAGTGCCGCACTGTCAGAGGGTCAGTGCTGAGGGAGTGCCGCACTGTCAGAGGGTCAGTGCTGAGGGAGTGCCGCACTGTCAGAGGGTCAGTGCTGAGGGAGTGCCGCACTGTCAGAGGGACAGTGCTGAGGGAGTGCCGCACTGTCAGGGGGTCAGTGCTGAGGGAGTGCCGCACTGTCAGAGGGTCAGTGCTGAGGGAGTGCCGCACTGTCAGAGGGTCAGTGCTGAGGGAGTGCCGCACTGTCAGAGGGTCAGTACTGAGGGAGTGCCGCACTGTCAGAGGGTCAGTGCTGAGGGAGTGCCGCACTGTCAGAGGGACAGTGCTGAGGGAGTGCCGCACTGTCAGAGGGTCAGTACTGAGGGAGTGCCGCACTGTCAGAGGGTCAGTACTGAGGGAGTGCCGCACTGTCAGAGGGTCAGTGCTGAGGGAGTGCCGCACTGTCAGAGGGTCAGTACTGAAGGAGTGCCGCACTGTCAGAGGGTCAGTACTGAGGGAGTGCCGCACTGTCAGAGGGTCAGTACTGAGGGAGTGCCGCACTGTCAGAGGGTCAGTGCTGAGGGAGTGCCGCACTGTCAGAGGGTCAGTACTGAGGGAGTGCCGCACTGTCAGAGGGTCAGTGCTGAGGGAGTGCCGCACTGTCAGAGGGTCAGTACTGAGGGAGTGCCGCACTGTCAGAGGGTCAGTACTGAAGGAGTGCCGCACTGTCAGAGGGTCAGTACTGAGGGAGCGCCGCACTGTCAGAGGGTCAGTACTGAGGGAGTGCCGCACTGTCAGAGGGTCAGTACTGAGGGAGTGCCGCACTGTCAGAGGGTCAGTGCTGAAGGAGTGCCGCACTGTCAGAGGGTCAGTGCTGAGGGAGTGCCTCACTGTCAGAGGGTCAGTGCTGAGGGAGTGCCTCACTGTCAGAGGGTCAGTACTGAGGGAGTACTTCAGTGACTGGAGTGTGGATTGCAAACCCCACGTCACCCCACACCTGGAGTACTGTGTACAGTTTTGGTCTCCTTACTTGAGAAAGGATATACTGGCATTGGAGGGGGTGCAGAGGAGATTCACTAGGTTGATTCCGGAGTTGAGAGGGTTGGCTTATGAGGAGAGACTGAGTAGACTGGGGCTATACTCACTGGAATTCAGAAGAATGAGGGGAGATCTTATGGAAACATATAAGATTATGAAGGGAATAGATAAGATAAAAGCAGGGAAGTTGTTTCCACTGGCGGGTGAAACGAGAACTAGGGGGCATGGCCTCAAAATAAGGGGGAGCAGATTTAGGACTGAGTTGAGGAGGAACTTCTTCACACAAAGGGTTGTGAATCTGTGGAATTCCCTACCCAGTGAAGCAGTTGAGGCTCCCTCATTGAATGTTTTTAAGGCAAGGATAGATAGATTTTTGAACAGTAAAGGAATTAAGGGTTATGGTGAGCGGGCGGGTAAGTGGAGCTGAGTCCAGGAAAAGATCAGCCATGATCTTATTGAATGGCGGAGCAGGCTCGAGGGGCCGGATGGCCGACTCCTGCTCCTAGTTCTTAAGTTCTTGTGAATCTGTGTCCAGCACCCACCTCCGCTCTCTCTGTCTGTACTCCGAGGCACTGGGCTGTCAGTGGTCTGTGCAGAGATCGCTGTGGAATAATAAAAGATACAAGGCCTTCGTTAGAGAATCATTCCTTTCGAAGCCACTGCGATGTTCTAACTGGACCAGCGCTGAGTTCACAGATCCTTACCCGAGAGTTCGAGGTAGAGAATTATCGCTGCCAATGTCTGCATCCTACTCAACTGAAATCAAAAAGAAGACTCATGTTAAAAGACAAACAGATGGTACAGTGGTTAGCGCTGCTGCCTCACAGTGCCAGGGACCCGGGTTCGATTCCCGGGGGCACGGTGACACAGTGGTTAGCGCTGCTGCCTCACAGCGCCAGGGACCCGGGTTCGATTCCCGGGGGCACGGTGACACAGTGGTTAGCACTGCTGCCTCACAGCGCCAGGGACCCGGGTTCGATTCCCGGGGGCACGGTGACACAGTGGTTAGCGCTGCTGCCTCACAGCGCCAGGGACCCGGGTTCGATTCCCGGGGGCACGGTGGCACAGTGGTTAGCGCTGCTGCCTCACAGTGCCAGGGACCCGGGTTCGATTCCCGGGGGCACGGTGACACAGTGGTTAGCGCTGCTGCCTCACAGCGCCAGGGACCCGGGTTCGATTCCCGGGGGCACGGTGACACAGTGGTTAGCACTGCTGCCTCACAGCGCCAGGGACCCGGGTTCGATTCCCGGGGGCACGGTGACACAGTGGGTTAGCGCTGCTGCCTCACAGCGCCAGGGACCCGGGTTCGATTCCCGGGGGCACGGTGACACAGTGGTTAGCGCTGCTGCCTCACAGCGCCAGGGACCCGGGTTCGATTCCCGGGGGCACGGTGACACAGTGGTTAGCACTGCTGCCTCACAGCGCCAGGGACCCGGGTTCGATTCCCGGGGGCACGGTGACACAGTGGTTAGCGCTGCTGCCTCACAGCTCCAGAGAGCCGGGTTCGATTCCCGGCTCGGGTCACTGTCTGTGTGGAGTTTGCACGTTCTCCCCGTGTCTGCGTGGGTTTCCTCCGGGTGCTCCAGTTTCCTCCCACAGCCTGAAAGACGTGCTGGTTAGGGTGCATTGGCCGTGCTAAATTCTCCCTCAGTGTACCCGAACAGGCACCGGAGTGTGGTGACTGGGGGGTTTTCACAGTAACTTCATTGCAGTGTTAATGTAAGCCTACTTGTGACACTCATAAATAAACTTCTGTCAACTTTAAAAATATACTCATTTGCCAATCTCCTCAAAGAAATGTAGAGTATTGATTCACCCTGTACAGACAGAGGCCATTCAGCCCACCTTTTCTGTGCTAGCCCTTTGAAAGTTCTATGCAATGGAAACATCCAAACACAGAGGATAGGAGCAGGAGGAGGCCATTCGGCCCTTCGAGCCTGATCCCCCATTCATCACCAACATGGCTGATCATCCAACTCAACAGCCTCATCCTGCTTTCCCCCCATAACCTTTGACCCCGTTCGCCCCAAGCGCCATCTCCAGCCGCCTCTTGAATACATTCAATGTTTTGGCATCAGCTCCTTCCTGTGGGAATGAATTCCACAGACTCACCGCTCTCTGGGTGAAGAAATGTCTCCTCATCTCCGTCCTAAATGGTCTACCCAGAATCCTCAGACTGTGACCCCTGGTTCTGGACTCCCCCCCCCCACCATCGGGAACATCCTCCCCGCATCCACCCTGTCCAGTCCTGTTACCAAACCCCGCCCCCAACCCCCAAACCCCGCCCCCAATCCCCAAACCCCGCCCCCAATCCCCAAACCCCGCCCCCAATCCCCAAACCCCGCCCCCAATCCCCAAACCCCGCCCCCAATCCCCAAACCCCGCCCCCAACCCCCAAACCCCGCCCCCAACCCCCAAACCCCGCCCCCAATCCCCAAACCCCGCCCCCAATCCCCTGGTTCTGGACTCCCCCCACCATCGGGAACATCCTCCCTGCATCTACCCTGTCCAGTCCTGTTACCAAACCCCGCCCCCAATCCCCAAACCCCGCCCCCAATCCCCAAACCCCGCCCCCAATCCCCAAACCCCGCCCCCAATCCCCAAACCCCGCCCCCAATCCCCAAACCCCGCCCCCAATCCCCAAACCCCGCCCCCAATCCCCAAACCCCGCCCCCAATCCCCAAACCCCGCCCCCAATCCCCAAACCCCGCCCCCAACCCCCAAACCCCGCCCCCAACCCCCAAACCCCGCCCCCAATCCCCAAACCCCGCCCCCAATCCCCAAACCCCACCCCCAATCCCCAAACCCCGCCCCCAATCCCCAAACCCCGCCCCCAATCCCCAAACCCCGCCCCCAATCCCCAAACCCCATCCCCAAACCCCAAACCCCGCCCCCAATCCCCTGGTTCTGGACTCCCCCCCCCCACCATCGGGAACATCCTCCCTGCATCCACCCTGTCCAGTCCTGTTACCAAACCCCGCCCCCAATCCCCAAACCCCGCCCCCAACCCCCAAACCCCGCCCCCAATCCCCAAACCCCGCCCCCAATCCCCATACCCCGCCCCCAATCCCCAAACCCCGCCCCCAATCCCCAAACCCCGCCCCCAATCCCCTGGTTCTGGACTCCCCCCACCATCGGGAACATCCTCCCTGCATCCACCCTGTCCGGTCCTGTTAGAATTTTCTAAGTCTCGATGAGATCCCCCCTCATTCGTCTGAACTCCAGTGAAAACAATCCTAACCGAGTCAATCTCTCCTCATACATCAGTCCCACCATCCCCGGAATCAGCCGGGTAAACCTTCGCTGCACCCCCTCGAGAGCAAGAACAAGAAAAAGGAGGCTTATGTTCGGATGAGACGTGAGCACTCGGGTAGTGCACTAGAAAGCTTTAGATTGGCTAAGAGGGAGTTGAAGAGCGAGCTTAGAAGGGCTAAAAGGGGACATGAGAAGACTTTGGCGGATAGGGTTAAAGAGAATCCTAAGGCGTTCTATAGGTATGTCAAGAACAGAAGGTTGGTTAGGGCAAGTTTAGGGCCAGTTATAGATGGCAGAGGGAAGTTATGTGTGGAACCAGAGGAGATTGGTGAAGCATTGAACCAATATTTCTCTTCGGTGTTCACGCAAGGGGACATGAATATAGCTGAGGAGGACACTGGGTTGCAAGGGAGTAGAATAGACAGTATTACAGTTGATAAGGAGGATGTGCAGGATATTCTGGAGGGTCTGAAAATAGATAAATCCCCTGGTCCGGATGGGATTGATCCAAGGATTCTCTGGGAGGCAAGAGAAGTGATTGCAGAGCCTCTGGCTCTGATCTTCAGGTCGTCGTTGGCCTCTGGTATAGTACCAGAAGATTGGAGGTTAGCGAATGTTGTCCCATTGTTTAAGAAGGGGAACAGAGACTTCCCCGGGAATTATAGACCGGTGAGTCTCACTTCTGTTGTCGGCAAGATGTTGGAAAAAATTATAAGGGATAGGATTTATAGTTATTTGGAGAGTAATGAATTGATAGGTGATAGTCAGCATGGTTTTGTGGCAGGTAGGTCGTGCCTTACTAACCTTATTGAGTTTTTTGAGAAAGTGACCAAGGAGGTGGATGGGGGCAAGGCAGTGGACGTGGTATATATGGATTTTAGTAAGGCGTTTGATAAGGTTCACCATGGTAGGCTTCTGCAGAAAATGCAGATGTATGGGATTGGGGGTGATCTAGGAAATTGGATCAGGAATTGGCTAGCGGATAGGAAACAGAGGGTGGTGGTTGATAGTAAATATTCATCATGGAGTGCGGTTACAAGTGGTGTACCTCAGGGATCTGTTTTGGGGCCACTGCTGTTTGTAATATTTATTAATGATCTGGATGAGGGTATAGTTGGGTGGATTAGCAAATTTGCTGATGACACCAAAGTCGGTGGTGTGGTAGACAGTGAGGAAGGGTGTCGTAGTTTGCAGGAAGACTTAGACAGGTTGCAAAGTTGGGCCGAGAGGTGGCGGATGGAGTTTAATGCGGAGAAGTGTGAGGTAATTCACTTTGGTAGGAATAACAGATGTGTTGAGTATAGGGCTAACGGGAGGACTTTGAATAGTGTGGAGGAGCAGAGGGATCTAGGTGTATGTGTGCATAGATCCCTGAAAGTTGGGAATCAAGTAGATAAGGTTGTTAAGAAGGCATATGGTGTCTTGGCGTTTATTGGTAGGGGGATTGAATTTAGGAGTCGTAGCGTTATGTTGCAACTGTACACAACTCTGGTGCGGCCGCACTTGGAGTACTGTGTGCAGTTCTGGTCCCCACATTACAGGAAGGATGTGGAGGCTTTGGAGAGGGTGCAGAGGAGGTTTACCAGGATGTTGCCTGGTATGGAGGGGAGATCCTATGAGGAGAGGCTGAGGGATTTGGGATTGTTTTCGCTGGAAAGGCGGCGGCTAAGAGGGGATCTTATTGAAACATATAAGATGATTAGAGGTTTAGATAGGGTGGATAGTGATAGCCTTTTTCCTCTGATGGAGAAATCCAGCACGAGGGGGCATGGCTTTAAATTGAGGGGGGGTAGTTATAGAACCGATGTCAGGGGTAGGTTCTTTACCCAGAGGGTGGTGAGGGATTGGAATGCCCTGCCAGCATCAGTAGTAAATGCGCCTAGTTTGGGGGCGTTTAAGAGATCCGTAGATAGGTTCATGGACGAAAAGAAATTGGTTTAGGTTGGAGGGTCACAGTTTTTTTTTTTTTTAACTGGTCGGTGCAACATCGTGGGCCGAAGGGCCTGTTCTGCGCTGTAATGTTCTATGTTCTATGTTCTATCCTTCCTCAGAAAAGGAGACCAAAACTGTACACAATACTCTCGGTGTGGCCTCACCAAGGCCCTGTATAATTGCAACACATCCCTCGCTCCTGTACTCGAAACCTCTCACAATGAAGGCCAACATACCATTTACCTTCTTTACCGCCTGCTGTACCTGCATGCTTACCTTCAGCGACTGGTGCACAAGGACACCCAGGTCCTGCTGCACACTCCCCTCTCCCAATTTACACCCAT
>NW_027590371.1:342132-362132 GCF_964213995.1 Mustelus asterias | reverse complement strand
GTCACCGTGCCCCCGGGAATCGAACCCGGGTCCCTGGCGCTGTGAGGCAGCAGCACTAACCACTGTGTCACCGTGCCCCCGGGAATCGAACCCGGGTCCCTGGCGCTGTGAGGCAGCAGCACTAACCACTGTGTCACCGTGCCCCCGGGAATCGAATCCGGGTCCCTGGCGCTGTGAGGCAGCAGCGCTAACCACCGTGTCACCGTGCCCCCGGGAATCGAATCCGGGTCCCTGGCGCTGTGAGGTAAATGCATGGGGTTATGGGGATAGGGCCTGGGTGGGATTGTGGTCGGTGCAGACTCGATGGGCCGAATGGCCTCCTTCTGCACTGTCGGGATTCTATGATTCTCTGACAGGACTAAAAGTGGTGATGAAAAGTCATCGGCCAGCAGGATTAAGGAAAATCCCAAGGCTTTTTATACATATATAAAGAGCAAGGGGTAGCCAGGGAGAGGGTTGACCCACTCAAGGGCAAGGGGGGGAATCTATGTGTGGAGCCCGAGGAAATGGGCGAGGTATTAAATGAGTTCTTTGCGTCAGTATTCACCAAACAGAAGGACTTGGTGGATGATGAGTCTGGGAAAGGGTGTGTAGATAGTTTGAGTCATGTTGAGATCAAAAAGGAGGAGGTATTGGAGTTCTTGAGAAACATTAAGATAGCCAAGTCCCCAGGGCCTGATGGGATATCCCCCAGAATACTGAGAGAGGCAAGGGAGGAAATTACTGGGCCCTTGAGAGAAATCTTTGTATCCTCACTGGCTACAGGGGAGGTCCGAGAGGATTGGAGAATAGCCAATGTTGTTCCTTTGTTTAAGAATAATCCAGGGAATTACAGGCCGGTGAGCCTTACATCAGTGGGAGGGAAATTATTGGAGAGAATTCTTCGAGACAGGATTTACTCCCACTTGGAACTTAGTGGACGTATTAGTGAGAGGCAACATGGTTTTGTGAAGGGGAGGTCGTGTCTCACGAGTTTGATCGGGTTTTTCGAGGAAGTGACGAAGATGATTGGTGAGGGTAGGGCAGTGGATGTTGTCTACGTGGACTTCAGTAAGGCCTTTGACAATGTCCCTCATGGCAGACTGGTGCAGAAGGTGAAGTCGCACGGGATCAGAGGTGAGCTGGCAAGGTGGATACAAAACTGGCTCGGTCAAAGAAGACAGAGGGTAGCAGTGGAAGGGTGCGTTTCTGAATGGAGGGCTGTGACAAGTGGTGTTCCTCAGGGATCAGTGCTGGGACCTTTGCTGTGTGTAATATATATAAATGATTTGGAGGAAAATGTAACTGGTTTGGTTAGTAAGTTTGCGGACGACACAAAGGTTGGTGGATTTGCGGATAGCGATGAGGACCATCAGAGGATACAGCAGGATATAGATCAGTTGGAGACTTGGGCGGAGAGGTGGCAGATGGAGTTTAATCCGGACAATTGTGAGGTGATGCATTTTGGAAGGTCTAATACAGATAGGAAATATACAGTAAATGGCAGAACCCTTAAGAGTATTGACAGGCAGAGGGATCTGGGTGTACAGGTACACAGGTCACTGAAAGTGGCAATGCAGGTGGAGAAGGTAGTCAAGAAGGCATACGGCATGCTTGCCTTCATCGGCCGGGGCATTGAGTTTAAAAATTGGCAAGTCATGTTGCAGCTTTATAGAACCTCAGTTAGGCCGCACTTGGAATATAGTGTTCAATTCTGGTCGCCACATTACCAGAAGGATGTGGAGGCTTTGGAGAGGGGACAGAAAAGATTTACCAGGATGTTGCCTGGTATGGAGTGCATTAGCTATGAGGAGAGGTTGGAGAAACTTGGTTTGTTCTCACTGGAGCGACGGAGGTTGAGGGGAGACCTGATAGAAGTCTACAAGATTATGAGAGGCATGGACAGAGTGGATAGTCAGAAGCTTTTTCCCAGGGTGGAAGAGTCAGTTACTAGGGGGCACAGGTTTAAGGTGCGAGGGGCAAGGTTTAAAGGAGATGTACGAGGCAGATTTTTTACACAGAGGGTGGTGGGTGCCTGGAACTCGCTGCCGGGGGAGGGAGTGGAAGCGGATACGGTAGTGACTTTTAAGGGGCATCTTGACAAATACATGAATAGGATGGGAATAGAGGGATATGGTCCCCGGAAGGGTCGGGGGTTTTAGTTCAGTCAGGGCAGCATGGTCGGTGCAGGCTTGGAGGGGCCGAAGGGCCTGTTCCTGTGCTGTAATTTTACAGGTAGGTAAGATAGTGAATACAGACGGGGCTGGGGGAGGGTACAGAGGTTGGGAGGGTTATGCAGTTATAGAGGTTTACAGCATGGAAACAGGCCCTTCGGCCCAACTTGTCCATGCCGCCCTTTTGTTTAAACCCCTAAGCGAATCCCAAATGCCCACATTTGGTCCATATCCCTCTCTACCCATCGTACCCATGTAACTGTCTAAATGCTTTCTAAAAGATAAAATTGTACCCGCCTCTACTACTACCTCTGGCAGCTCGTTCCAGACACTCACCATCCTCTGTGTGAATAAATTGCCCCTCTGGACACTTTTGTATCTCTCCCCTCTCACCTTAAACCTATGTCCTCTAGTTTTAGACTCCCCTACCTTTGGGAAAAGATATTGACTATCTCGCTGATCTGTGCCCCTCATTATTTTATAGACCTCTATAAGGTCACCCCTCAACCTGCTACACTGCAGGAAAAAATGTCTCGGTTTATCCAGCATCTCCCTATAACTCAAACCATCAAGTCCCGGTAGCACCCTAGTAAATCTTTTCCGCACTCTTTCTAGAATAGGGTAGACAAGGTTACAGAGATAGGGAGGGGTGTCGGGGCTGGAGGAGGTTACAGAGATAGGGAGGGGGTGTAGAGGCTGGAGGGGGTTACAGAGATAGGGAGGGGTGTCGGGGCTGGAGGAGGTTACAGAGATAAGGAGGGGTGTCGGGGCTGGAGGAGGTTACAGAGATAGGGAGGGGTGCAGGGGCTGGAGGAGGTTACATAGAGCAGGAGCGGTGTAGGGGCTGGAGGAGGGTACAGAGACAGGGAAGGGTTTAGGCCCTGGAGGAGGTTACAGAGAGGGGGAGGGGTGTCAGGGCTGGAGGAGGTTACAGAGATAGGGAGGGGTGCAGGGGCTGGAGGAGGTTACATAGAGCAGGAGCGGTGTAGGGGCTGGAGGAGGGTACAGAGACAGGGAAGGGTGTAGGGTCTGGAGGAGGTTACAGAGATAGGGACGGGTGTAGGGGCTGGAGGAGGTTACAGAGAGAGGGAGGGGGTGTAGGGGCTGGAGGAGGTTACAGAGATAGGAGGTAGTGCAGGGGCTGGAGGAGGTTACAGAGAGAGGGAGGGGTGTCGGGGCTGGAGGAGGTTACAGAGAGAGGGAGGGGTGCAGGGGCTGGAGGAGGTTACAGAGGGAAGGAAAGGTGTAGGGGCTGGAGGAGGGTACAGAGACAGGGAAGGGTGTAGGGTCTGGAGGAGGTTACAGAGATAGGGAGGGGGTGTAGGGTCTGGAGGAGGTTACAGAGATAGGGAGGGGTGTCGGGGCTGTAGGAGGTTACAGAGATAGGGAGGGGTGTCGGGGCTGGAGGAGGTAACAGATATAGGGAGGGATGTAGGGGCTGGAGGAGGTAACAGAGATAGGGAGGGGTGTAGGGGCTGGAGGAGGTTACAGAGATAGGGAGGGGGTGCAGCAGTGGAGGGGTTTACAGAGATAGGGAGAGGGTGGAGAGGGTTGGAGAAGGTTACAGAGATAGGGAGGGGGTGTAGGGGCTGGAGGGGGTTACAGAGATAGGGAGGGGTGTAGGGGCTGGAGGGGGTTACAGAGATAGGGAGGGGTGTAGGGGCTGGAGGGGGTTACAGAGATAGGGAGGGGTGTAGGGGCTGGAGGGGGTTACAGAGATAGGGAGGGGTGTAGGGGCTGGAGGAGGTTACAGAGATAGGGAGGGGTGTAGGGGCTGGAGGAGGTTACATAGATAGGGAGGGGTGTAGGGGCTGGAGGAGGTTACAGAGATAGGGATGGGTTTTGGGGCTGGAGGAGGTTACAGAGATAGGGAGGGGTGTAGGGGCTGGTGATAGTTACAGAGATAGGGAGGGGTGTAGGGGCTGGAGGGGGTGACAGAGATAGGGAGGGGTGTAGGGGCTGGAGGAGGTTACAGAGTTAGGGAGGGGTGTAAGGGCTGGAGGGGGTTACAGAGGTAGGGAGGGGTGTAGGGGCTGGAGGAGGTTACAGAGATAGGGAGGGGTGTAGGGACTGGAGGAGGTTACAGATATAGGGAGGGGTGTAGGGGCTGGAGGAGGTTACAGGGATAGGGAGGGGTGTAGGGGCTGGAGGAGGTTACAGAGATAGGGAGGGGTGTAGGGACTGGAGGAGGTTACAGATATAGGGAGGGGTGTTGGGGCTGGAGGGGGTTACAGGGATAGGGAGGGGTGGAGCGGGTTACAGAGATAGGGAGGGGTGTAGGGGTTGTAGGGTGTGACAGAGTTGGGGAGGTTGTGTAGGGGGTTACAGGGATAGGGAGGGGTGTAGGGGGTTACAGGGATAGGGAGGGGTGTAGGGTGTGATAGAGTTGGGGAGGTTGTGTAGGGGGTTACAGGGGTAGGGATGGGTGTCGGGGGTATCGGGTGTGACAGAGTTGGGGAGGTTGAGTAGGGGGTTACAGGGATAGGGAGGGGTGTTGGGGGTATCGGGTGTGATAGAGTTGGGGAGGTTGAGTAGGGGGTTACAGGGATAGGGAGGGGTGTTGGGGGTATCGGGTGTGATAGAGTTGGGAAGGTTGTGTAGGGGGTCATGATGTGGAGATGCCGGCGTTGGACTGGGGTAAACACAGTAAGAAGTTTAACAACACCAGGTTAAAGTCCAACAGGTTTATTTGGTAGCAAAAGCCACACAAGCTTTCGAGGCTCTGAGCCCCTTCTTCAGGTGAGTGGGAATTCTGTTCACAAACAGAACTTATAAGACACAGACTCAATTTACATGAATAATGGTTGGAATGCGAATACTTACAACTAATCCAGTCTTTAAGAAACAAAACAATGGGAGTGGAGAGAGCATCAAGACAGGCTAAAAAGATGTGTATTGTCTCCAGACAAGACAGCCAGTGAAACTCTGCAGGTCCACGCAACTGTGGGAGTTACAAATAGTGTGACATAAATTCTGATTCTAGGATCGCATGATAAAGACTCAGGAGGAAAAAAGCAGAAATATTTATGTGAAATAGTGTGACATGAACCCAATATCCCGGTTGAGGCCGTCCTTGTGTGTGCGGAACCTGGCTATCAGTTTCTGCTCCGCGACTCTGCGCTGTCGTGTGTCGCGAAGGCCGCCTTGGAGAACGCTTACCCGAATATCAGAGGCCGAATGCCCGTGACCGCTGAAGTGCTCCCCAACAGGAAGAGAACAGTCTTGCCTGGTGATTGTCAAGCGGTGTTCATTCATCCGTTGTCGCAGCGTCTGCATAGTTTCCCCAATGTACCATGCCTCGGGACATCCTTTCTTGCAGCGTATCAGGTAGACAACGTTGGCCGAGTTGCAAGAGTATGTACCGTGTACCTGGTGGATGGTGTTCTCACGTGAGATGATGGCATCTGTGTCGATGATCCGGCACGTCTTGCAGAGGTTGCTGTGGCAGGGTTGTGTGGTGTCTTGGTCACTGTTCTCCTGAAGGCTGGGTAGTTTGCTGCGGACAATGGTCTGTTTGAGGTTGTGCGGTTGTTTGAAGGCAAGAAGTGGGGGTGTGGGGATGGCCTTGGCGAGATGTTCGTCTTCATCAATGACATGTTGAAGGCTCCGGAGGAGATGCCGTAGCTTCTCCGCTCCGGGGAAGTACTGGACAACGAAGGGTACTCTGTCCACTGTGTCCCGTGTTTGTCTTCTGAGGAGGTCGGTGCGGTTTTTCGCTGTGGCGCGTTGGAACTGTTGATCAATGAGTCTAGCGCCATATCCTGTTCTTATGAGGGCATCTTTCAGCGTCTGGAGGTGTCTGTTGTGATCCTCCTCATCCGAGCAGATCCTGTGTGTACGGAGGGCTTGTCCGTAGGGGATGGCTTCTTTAACGTGTTTAGGGTGGAAGCTGGAGAAGTGGAGCATCGTGAGGTTATCCGTGGGCTTGCGGTACAGTGAGGTGCTGAGGTGACCGTCCTTAATGGAGATGCGCGTGTCCAAGAATGCAACCGATTCCGGAGAGTAGTCTATGGTGAGTCTGATGGTGGGATGGAACTTGTTGATGTCATCATAGAGTTGTTTCAGTGATTGTTCACCATGAGTCCAAAGGAAGAAAATGTCATCGATGTATCTAGTGTATAGCACCGGTTGAAGGTCCCGTGCGGTGAAGAAGTCTTGTTCGAACCTGTGCATGAAGATGTTGGCATATTGAGGTGCGAATTTGGTCCCCATGGCTGTTCCGTGTGTCTGGATGAAGAACTGGTTGTTGAAGGTGAAGATATTGTGGTCCAGGATGAAGCGGATGAGTTGTAAAATTGCATCTGGAAACTGGCAGTTGTTGGCGCTGAGCACTGAGGCCGTTGCAGCAATGCCATCGTCATGGGGGATGCTGGTGTAGAGTGCTGAGACATCCATTGTGACGAGGAGCGCTCCTGGTTCAACTGCTCCATGTGTGCCGAGTTTCTGTAGGAAGTCCGTCGTGTCGCGACAAAAGCTGGGGGTTCTTTGTACAATGGGTTTCAGGATGCCCTCGACATAGGCGGAGAGGTTCTCGCACAGGTTGTGGAAAGAGGAAGAGGAAAGAGTCGAATTGGACTCCTCCGGAAGGCCGCTGCCCTCGACTTGACATGTATGCCCAAGCCGTCAGGAGGTGCGTCAACACCAAATTCATCAGCCGCACTCACAAGACAGCCCCGAACATCACCCAAGCACAACGTAACGCCATCCACGCTCTCAAGACCAACCGCAACATTGTCATCAAACCAGCAGACAAAGGAGGGGCCATCGTCATACTGAACAGAACGGATTACTGCAAAGAAGTGTACCGACAACTGAACAACGAGGAACACTACAGACAGTTACCCGCAGATCCGACCAAAGAACACACCCGTCAACTCAACACTCTGATCAAGACCTTTGATCCGGACCTTCAGAACACCCTCCGTGCTCTCATCCCACGTACTCCCCGCGTTGGAGATCTCGACTGCCTCCCAAAGATACACAAGGCAAACACACCCGGCCGTCCCATCGTATCGGGCAATGGAACCCTGTGCGAGAACCTCTCCGGCTATGTCGAGGGCATCCTGAAACCCATTGTACAAAGAACCCCCAGCTTTTGTCGCGACACGACGGACTTCCTACAGAAACTCGGCACACATGGGGCAGTTGAACCAGGAGCGCTCCTCGTCACAATGGATGTCTCAGCACTCTACACCAGCATCCCCCATGACGATGGCATTGCTGCAACGGCCTCAGTGCTCAGCGCCAACAACTGCCAGTTTCCAGATGCAATTTTACAACTCATCCGCTTCATCCTGGACCACAATATCTTCACCTTCAACAACCAGTTCTTCATCCAGACACACGGAACAGCCATGGGGACCAAATTTGCACCTCAATATGCCAACATCTTCATGCACAGGTTCGAACAAGACTTCTTCACCGCACGGGACCTTCAACCGATGCTATACACTAGATACATCGATGACATTTTCTTCCTTTGGACTCATGGTGAACAATCACTGAAACAACTCTATGATGACATCAACAAGTTCCATCCCACCATCAGGCTCACCATAGACTACTCTCCGGAATCGGTTGCATTCTTGGACACGCGCATCTCCATTAAGGACGGTCACCTCAGCACCTCACTGTACCGCAAGCCCACGGATAACCTCACGATGCTCCACTTCTCCAGCTTCCACCCTAAACACGTTAAAGAAGCCATCCCCTACGGACAAGCCCTCCGAATACACAGGATCTGCTCGGATGAGGAGGATCGCAACAGACACCTCCAGACGCTGAAAGATGCCCTCATAAGAACAGGATATGGCGCTAGACTCATTGATCAACAGTTCCAACGCGCCACAGCGAAAAACCGCACCGACCTCCTCAGAAGACAAACACGGGACACAGTGGACAGAGTACCCTTCGTTGTCCAGTACTTCCCCGGAGCGGAGAAGCTACGGCATCTCCTCCGGAGCCTTCAACATGTCATTGATGAAGACGAACATCTCGCCAAGGCCATCCCCACACCCCCACTTCTTGCCTTCAAACAACCGCACAACCTCAAACAGACCATTGTCCGCAGCAAACTACCCAGCCTTCAGGAGAACAGTGACCAAGACACCACACAACCCTGCCACAGCAACCTCTGCAAGACGTGCCGGATCATCGACACAGATGCCATCATCTCACGTGAGAACACCATCCACCAGGTACACGGTACATACTCTTGCAACTCGGCCAACGTTGTCTACCTGATACGCTGCAAGAAAGGATGTCCCGAGGCATGGTACATTGGGGAAACTATGCAGACGCTGCGACAACGGATGAATGAACACCGCTCGACAATCACCAGGCAAGACTGTTCTCTTCCTGTTGGGGAGCACTTCAGCGGTCACGGGCATTCGGCCTCTGATATTCGGGTAAGCGTTCTCCAAGGCGGCCTTCGAGACACACGACAGCGCAGAGTCGCGGAGCAGAAACTGATAGCCAGGTTCCGCACACACAAGGACGGCCTCAACCGGGATATTGGGTTTATGTCACACTATTTCACATAAATATTTCTGCTTTTTTCCTCCTGAGTCTTTATCATGCGATCCTAGAATCAGAATTTATGTCACACTATTTGTAACTCCCACAGTTGCGTGGACCTGCAGAGTTTCACTGGCTGTCTTGTCTGGAGACAATACACATCTTTTTAGCCTGTCTTGATGCTCTCTCCACTCCCATTGTTTTGTTTCTTAAAGACTGGATTAGTTGTAAGTATTCGCATTCCAACCATTATTCATGTAAATTGAGTCTGTGTCTTTATAAGTTCTGTTTGTGAACAGAATTCCCACTCACCTGAAGAAGGGGCTCAGAGCCTCGAAAGCTTGTGTGGCTTTTGCTACCAAATAAACCTGTTGGACTTTAACCTGGTGTTGTTAAACTTCTTACTGTGTAGGGGGTAACAGGGATAGGGAGGGGTGTCGGGGGTATCGGGTGTGATAGAGTTGGGGAGGTTGAGTAGGGGGTTACAGGGATAGGGAGGGGTGTCGGGGGTATCGGGTGTGATAGAGTTGGGGAGGTTGTGTGGGGGGTTACAGGGATAGGGAGGGGTGTCGGGGGTTACAGGGATAGGGAGGGGTGTTGGGGGTATCGGGTGTGACAGAGTTGGGGAGGTTGAGTAGGGGGTTACAGGGATAGGGAGGGGTGTTGGGGGTATCGGGTGTGACAGAGTTGGGGAGGTTGTGTGGGGGGTTACAGGGATAGGGAGGGGTGTCGGGGGTATCGGGTGTGACAGAGTTGGGGAGGTTGTGTAGGGGGTTACAGGGATAGGGAGGGGTGTCGGGGGTATCGGGTGTGATAGAGTTGGGGAGGTTGAGTAGGGGGTTACAGGGATAGGGAGGGGTGTTGGGGGTATCGGGTGTGACAGAGTTGGGGAGGTTGTGTAGGGGGTTACAGGGATAGGGAGGGGTGTCGGGGGTATCGGGTGTGACAGAGTTGGGGAGGTTGTGTAGGGGGTTACAGGGATAGGGAGGGGTGTCGGGGGTATCGGGTGTGACAGAGTTGGGGAGGTTGTGTGGGGGGTTACAGGGATAGGGAGGGGTGTCGGGGGTTACAGGGATAGGGAGGGGTGTCGGGGGTATCGGGTGTGACAGAGTTGGGGAGGTTGTGTGGGGGGTTACAGGGATAGGGAGGGGTGTCGGGGGTTACAGGGATAGGGAGGGGTGTCGGGGGTATCGGGTGTGACAGAGTTGGGGAGGTTGAGTAGGGGGTTACAGGGATAGGGAGGGGTGTCGGGGGTATCGGGTGTGACAGAGTTGGGGAGGTTGTGTGGGGGGTTACAGGGGTAGGGAGGGGTGTGGGGGGTTACAGGGATAGGGAGGGGTGTTGGGGGTATCGGGTGTGATAGAGTTGGGGAGGTTGTGTGGGGGGTTACAGGGATAGGGAGGGGTGTCGGGGGTATCGGGTGTGACAGAGTTGGGGAGGTTGAGTAGGGGGTTACAGGGGTAGGGAGGGGTGTCGGGGGTATCGGGTGTGACAGAGTTGGGGAGGTTGTGTGGGGGGTTACAGGGGTAGGGAGGGGTGTCGGGGGTATCGGGTGTGATAGAGTTGGGGAGGTTGAGTAGGGGGTTACAGGGATAGGGAGGGGTGTCGGGGGTATCGGGTGTGACAGAGTTGGGGAGGTTGAGTAGGGGGTTACAGGGATAGGGAGGGGTGTCGGGGGTATCGGGTGTGACAGAGTTGGGGAGGTTGAGTAGGGGGTTACAGGGATAGGGAGGGGTGTCGGGGGTATCGGGTGTGATAGAGTTGGGGAGGTTGTGTGGGGGGTTACAGGGATAGGGAGGGGTGTCGGGGGTATCGGGTGTGACAGAGTTGGGGAGGTTGAGTAGGGGGTTACAGGGATAGGGAGGGGTGTCGGGGGTATCGGGTGTGATAGAGTTGGGGAGGTTGAGTAGGGGGTTACAGGGATAGGGAGGGGTGTCGGGGGTTACAGGGATAGGGAGGGGTGTTGGGGGTATCGGGTGTGACAGAGTTGGGGAGGTTGTGTGGGGGGTTACAGGGGTAGGGACGGTGATTAAGATGTAGACACACCTCCCTGCAGCAAACTCCCTTTTCTACACTGTGGCCGTGCGTGACGTGACCCCGTTACTCTGTCCCAACACTGCGGTGGGGGGTTATTTGCCCCAGATTGCCGCTCGTGGGTCGTGACGTCTCTGACCAACCAACACTGCGGGAAGTGGCTTCCCACAATCGCTTCATTGCTGTCTCTCTCTGTCTCTCTCTCTCTCTGTCTCTCTCTGTCTCTGTCTCTCTCTGTCTCTCTCTGTCTCTCTCTGTCTCTCTCTCTCTCTGTCTCTCTCTGTCTGTCTCTGTCTCTCTCTGTCTCTCTCTGTCTCTCTCTGTCTCTCTCTCTCTCTGTTTCTGTCTGTCTCTGTCTCTCTCTGTCTCTCTCTGTCTCTCTCTCTCTCTGTCTCTCTCTGTCTCTGTCTCTCTCTGTCTCTCTCTGTCTCTGTCTCTCTCTGTCTCTCTCTGTCTCTGTCTCTCTCTGTCTCTCTCTCTGTCTCTCTCTGTCTCTGTCTCTCTCTGTCTCTCTCTGTCTCTGTCTCTCTCTGTCTCTCTCTGTCTCTGTCTCTCTCTGTCTCTCTCTCTGTCTCTCTCTGTCTCTGTCTCTCTCTCTCTCTCTCTCTCTCTCTGTCTCTCTCTCTGTCTCTGTCTCTCTCTGTCTCTCTCTGTCTCTGTCTCTCTCTGTCTCTCTCTCTGTCTCTGTCTCTCTCTGTCTCTCTCTGTCTCTGTCTCTCCCTGTCTCTCTCTCCATCTCTGTCTCTCTCTGTCTCTCTCTGTCTCTGTCTCTCTCTCTGTCTCTCTCTGTCTCTGTCTCTCTCTCTCTCTGTCTGTCTCTGTCTCTCGCTCTCTCTCTCTGTCTCTCTCTCTCTGTCTGTCTCTGTGTCACTCTCTGTCTCTCTGTCTCTCTCTGTCTCTTTCTGTCTTTCTCTCTCTGTCTCTGTCTCTCTCTCTGTCTCTCACTCTCTGTCTCTCTGTCTCTCTCTGTCTCTGTCTCTCTCTGTCTCTGTCTCTTTCTCTCTCTGTCTGTCTCTGTCTCTCGCTCTCTCTCTCTGTCTCTCTCTCTCTGTCTGTCTCTGTGTCACTCTCTGTCTCTCTGTCTCTCTCTGTCTCTTTCTGTCTTTCTCTCTCTGTCTCTGTCTCTCTCTCTGTCTCTCACTCTCTGTCTCTCTGTCTCTCTCTGTCTCTGTCTCTCTGTGTCTCTTTCTCTTTGTCTCTCTATGTCTCTGTCTCTCTGTCTCTCTCTGTCTCTGTCTCTCTCTCTCTCTGTCTCTCTGTCTGTCTCTGTCTCTCGCCCACTGTCTCTCTCTCTCTCTCTGTCTCTCTCTGTCTCTGTCTCTCTGTCTCTCTCATAGAACATAGAACATTACAGCGCAGAACAGGCCCTTCGGCCCACGATGTTGCACCGACCAGTTAAAAAAAAAAACTGTGACCCTCCAACCTAAACCAATTTCTTTTCGTCCATGAACCTATCTACGGATCTCTTAAACGCCCCCAAACTAGGCGCATTTACTACTGATGCTGGCAGGGCATTCCAATCCCTCACCACCCTCTGGGTAAAGAACCTACCCCTGACATCGGTTCTATAACTACCCCCCCTCAATTTAAAGCCATGCCCCCTCGTGCTGGATTTCTCCATCAGAGGAAAAAGGCTATCACTATCCACCCTATCTAAACCTCTAATCATCTTATATGTTTCAATAAGATCCCCTCTTAGCCGCCGCCTTTCCAGCGAAAACAATCCCAAATCCCTCAGCCTCTCCTCATAGGATCTCCCCTCCATACCAGGCAACATCCTGGTAAACCTCCTCTGCACCCTCTCCAAAGCCTCCACATCCTTCCTGTAATGTGGGGACCAGAACTGCCTCTGTCTCTGTCTCTCTATCTCTGTCTCTCTCTCTGTCTCTCTCTCTGTCTCTCTCCCTCTCTGTGTCTCTTTCTCTCTGTCTTTCTCTCTGTCTCTCATTAGTGACAGACAGCATGGTTTTGTAAGAGGGAGGTCGTGCCTTACAAATTTGGTGGAGTTTTTTGAGGAAGTGACAAAAACGGTTGACGAAGGAAGGGCCGTGGATGTCGTCTATATGGATTTCAGTAAGGCATTTGACAAAGTCCCACATGGCAGGTTGGTTAAGAAGGTTAAGGCTCATGGGATACAAGGAGAAGTGGCTCGATGGGTGGAGAACTGGCTTGGCCACAGGAGACAGAGGGTAGAGGTCGAAGGGTCTTTTCCGGCTGGAGGTCTGTGACCAGTGGTTTCCGCAGGGCTCTGTACTGGGACCTCTGCTATTTGTGATATATATAAATGATTTGGAAGAAGGTGTAACTGGTGTAATCAGCAAGTTTGCGGATGACACGAAGGTGGCTGGACTTGCGGATAGCGAAGAGCATTGTCGGGCAATACAGCAGGATATAGATCGGCTGGAAAATTGGGCGGAGAGGTGGCAGATAGAGTTTAATCCGGATAAATGCGAAGTGATGCATTTTGAAAGAAATAATGTCGGGGGGAGTTATACAATAAATGGCAGAGCCATCAGGAGTATAGAAACACAGAGGGACCTGGGTGTGCAAGCCCACAAATCCTTGAAGGTGGCAGCATAGGTGGAGAAGGTGGTGAAGAAGGCATATGGTATGCTTGCCTTTATAGGACGGGGTATAGAGTATAAAAGCTGGAGTCTGATGATGCAGCTGTATAGAACGCTGGTTAGGCCACATTTAGAATACTGCGTCCAGTTCTGGTCGCCGCACTACCAGAAGGACGTGAAGGCGTTAGAGAGAGTGCAGAGAAGGTTTACCAGGATGTTGCCTGGTATGGAGGGTCTTAGCTATGAGGAGAGATTGGGTAAACTGGGGTTGTTCTCCCTGGAAAGACGGAGAATGAGGGGAGATCTAATAGAGGTGTACAAGATTATGAAGGGGATAGATAGGGTGAACAGTGGGAAGCTTTTTCCCAGGTTGGAGGTGATGATCACGAGGGGTCACGGACTCAAGGTGAGAGGGGCGAAGTATAACTCAGATATTAGAGGGATGTTTTTTACACAGAGGGTGGTGGGGGCCTGGAATGCGCTGCCAAGTAGGGTGGTGGAGGCAGACACGCTGACATCGTTTAAGACTTACCTGGATAGTCACATGAGCAGCCTGGGAATGGAGGGATACAAACGATTGGTCTAGTTGGACCAAGGAGCGGCACAGGCTTGGAGGGCCGAAGGGCCTGTTTCCTGTGCTGTACTGTTCTTTGTTCTCTTTGTTCTTTGTCTCTCTCTCTCTGTCTGTCTCTCACCCTCTGTCCCTCTCTCTCTCTCTGTGTCACTCTCTCTCTCTGTCTTTCTCTCCCTCTCTGTCTCTCTCTCTCTGTCTGTCTGTCTCTCCCCCTCTCTCTGTCTCTCTCGCTGTCCCTCTCTCTCTGTCTGACTCTGTCTCTCTCTCTGTCTCTCTGTCTGTCTCTGGCTCTCTCTCTGTCTCCCTCGCTCTCTCTGTCTCTCTCTCCCTCTGTCTCTCGCTCTCACTTTCTCTCTCTGTCTCTCCCTCTCTGTCTCTCTCTCTCTGTCTCTTTGTCTGTCTCTCTCTCCCTCTGTCTCTCTCCCACTGTCTCTCTTCCTCTCTCTCTCTCTCTGTCTCTCTCCTTCTGTCTATCTCTCTCTCTGTGACTCTCTCTCTGTCTCTCTCCTTCTGTCTATCTCTCTCTGTTTCTCTTACTCTCTGTCTCTCTCTGTCCCTCCCGTCTCTGTCTCTCTCTCTGTCTCTCTTTCTCTGTCTGTGTGTGTCTCTCTCTCTGTCTCTCTCTATTTCTCTCGCTCTCTGTGTCTTTTTGTCTCTCTCTGTGTCTCTGTCTGTCTCTGTCTGATATCTCTGTCTCTTTGTCTCTCTCTCTCTCTCTCTCTGTGTCTCTATCCCTCTCGTCTCTCTCTTTCCGTCTCTCTCTCTCTCTGTTGCTCTCGCTCTCTGTCTCTCTGTTGCTCTCTCTCTCTGTCTCTCTCTCTCTGTTGCTCTCTCTGTCTCTCTCTGTCTTTGCCTCTCTCTCTGTCTCTCTCTCTCTCTGTCTCTCTCTGTCTCTCTCTCTCTGTCTCTCTCTCTGTCTCTCTCTCTTTGTCTCTCTCTCTTTGCCTCTCTCTCTGTCTCTCTCTCTTTGTCTCTCTCTCTTTGCCTCTCTCTCCGTCTCTCTCTCTGTCTCTCTCTCTGTCTCTCTCCCTCTGTCTCTCTGTTGCTCTCTCTCTCTCTGTGTCTCTCTCTCTCTGTTGCTCTCTCTCTCTGTCTCTCTGTCTCTCTCTCTTTGCCTCTCTCTCTGTCTCTCTCTCTCTGTTGCTCTCTCTCTCTGTCTCTCTCTCTCTCTGTCTCTCTCTCTCTGTCTCTCTCTCTCTGTCTCTCTGTCTCTCTCTCTTTGCCTCTCTCTCTGTCTCTCTCTCTTTGCCTCTCTCTCCGTCTCTCTCCCTGTCTCTCTCTCTCTGTCTCTCTCTTTCCGTCTCTCTCTCTCCCTCTGTTGCTCTCGCTCTCTCTCTCTCTCTGTCTCTCTCTCTCTGGAGCTCTCTCTCACTGTGGTCCAAAGATGTGTAGGTTCGGAGGATTGGCTGTGGTGAATACACGGTGTTACAGGGATGGCCCTGGGTAAGATGTTCTGTCGGAGAGTTGGTCCAGGCTTGATGGGCTGAACGGCCTCATTGTTCAATGTCGGGATTCTCTGATTGATGGAATTTGATGTGATGTGTTGGTTCGTGTCGACAGAGTGGACACATGGTCAGAGTAATTAACAAGAATGATTTATTAATTTGATGAGCTGCTGAGTTATTACAGAGAGGCTGAATCAGTAATTGGGCAAAACATTGTCCATTTCCAAACCCTTTGGATTCCGTTCCCATCATCCAGATTCTGCCGGCTTCCAATGAAGAAAGTAAATCCAGAACAGGAATCCTCATCCCAGATAGACACAGCATTCACGAAACACGGCAGGGGGAGGGGTAACATAATCTCCCGGAAGCCCAGAGATTCCTACCAGATCCCACCTGGAATCCCAGAGATTCCCACCAGATCCCACCTAGATACCCGGAGATTCCCACCAGATCCCACCTGGAATACCGGAGATTGCCACCAGATCCCACCTGGAACTCCAGAGATTCCCACCAGATCCCACCCAGAATCCTGGAGGATCCCACCCAGATTCCCAGAGATTTCCACCCAATTCTCACCTGGAAATTCCCACCCAGAATTCCAGAGATCACCACCCACATCCCGCACAGAATTCCAGAGATTACCACCAAGATCCCACCTGGAGTTGCACGCCTAAATCCCACCCGCACTCCCAGAGATTCCCAACTGGAATCGTGGAGATTACCACCCAGATTACACCACCACCCGGATTCCCGGAGAGAGTTTTCCAGAAGTTTCTATTGGAAGTAGAGGAGGAGGGTGAGGATGAGGCAGGAGGAGAATTCCCAGGGATATCCGGGATTGCTGTGGCCCCGGGCTCCGGAACTGGGAGACGTGATGGTGCTCTGGTTGGTGGGAGATGGCTGGGGGGTGGTGGGCAGTTCCACCCTCACCACACACTTCCCGACATTCCCGACACCGTCCACGGCAACCAGCTCCACCTCCGGGAAGCAGCAGGATGCGTTGTAAATGGCAGTGGTCTGGTTGATAGGCAGGACGCCGGTCTCCAAGGTGCCGTTGCCGAGGCGACTGTAGATGGTGACGATCCCCGTTCCCGTGTCGCTGAGCTGCGCCCACAAGCTCCACGTCTCCAGGCTGCAGTTGGCATCGGGCACGGGTGGGCAGGGATAATCCAGCTGGACAATGGTGCAGTTCGGAGAGTTCCGATCCTCAACCTGTGGGTAACACGGCAGCATGAGGCAGACTGACCCTCTGACAGTGCGGCACTCCCTCAGCACTGACCCTCTGACAGTGCGGCACTCCCTCAGCACTGACCCTCTGACAGTGCGGCACTCCCTCAGTACTGACCCTCTGACAGTGCGGCACTCCCTCAGCACTGACCCTCTGACAGTGCGGCACTCCCTCAGTACTGACCCTCTGACAGTGCGGCACTCCCTCAGCACTGACCCTCTGACAGTGCGGCACTCCCTCAGCACTGACCCTCTGACAGTGCGGCACTCCCTCAGTACTGACCCTCTGACAGTGCGGCACCCCCTCAGTACTGACCCTCTGACAGTGCGGTACTCCCTCAGTACTGGCCCTCTTACAGTGCGGCACCCCCTCAGCACTGACCCTCTGACAGTGCGGCACTCCCTCAGCACTGACCCTCTGACAGTGCGGCACTCCCTCAGTACTGACCCTCTGACAGTGCGGCACTCCCTCAGCACTGACCCTCTGACAGTGCGGCACTCCCTCAGCACTGACCCTCTGACAGTGCAGCACTCCCTCAGCACTGACCCTCTGACAGTGCGGCACTCCCTCAGCACTGACCCTCTGACAGTGCGGCACTCCCTCAGCACTGACCCTCTGACAGTGCAGCACTCCCTCAGCACTGACCCTCTGACAGTGCGGCACTCCCTCAGCACTGACCCTCTGACAGTGCGGCACTCCCTCAGCACTGACCCTCTGACAGTGCGGCACTCCCTCAGCACTGACCCTCTGACAGTGCGGCACTCCCTCAGTACTGACCCTCTGACAGTGCGGCACTCCCTCAGCACTGACCCTCTGACAGTGCGGCACTCCCTCAGTACTGACCCTCTGACAGTGCGGCACTCCCTCAGCACTGACCCTCTGACAGTGCGACACTCCCTCAGCACTGACCCTCTGACAGTGCGGCACTCCCTCAGCACTGACCCTCTGACAGTGCGGCACTCCCTCAGCACTGACCCTCTGACAGTGCGGCACTCCCTCAGTACTGACCCTCTGACAGTGCGGCACTCCCTCAGCACTGACCCTCTGACAGTGCGGCACTCCCTCAGCACTGACCCTCTGACAGTGCAGCACTCCCTCAGCACTGACCCTCTGACAGTGCGGCACTCCCTCAGCACTGACCCTCTGACAGTGCGGCACTCCCTCAGCACTGACCCTCTGACAGTGCGGCACTCCCTCAGCACTGACCCTCTGACAGTGCGGCACTCCCTCAGCACTGACCCACTGACAGTGCGGCACTCCCTCAGCACTGACCCTCTGACAGTGCGGCACTCCCTCAGCACTGACCCTCTGACAGTGCGGCACTCCCTCAGTACTGACCCTCTGACAGTGCGGCACTCCCTCAGCACTGACCCTCTGACAGTGCGGCACTCCCTCAGTACTGACCCTCTGACAGTGCGGCACTCCCTCAGCACTGACCCTCTGACAGTGCGACACTCCCTCAGCACTGACCCTCTGACAGTGCGGCACTCCCTCAGCACTGACCCTCTGACAGTGCGGCACCCCCTCAGTGCTGACACTTTGTTTATTCCCGTGCCCTGTACAGAGGGTGCTGACTGATGCGTACCAGGTTTCTGACAGTGAGATGTATCAGCTGGTAGTTGAAGTCTCCGGTTGTGGTGGATCTGGCCTCGATGGTCACTGTAATCACCGTCCCCGGCGCCGTCCCGTTCGGGACAAAGAAAAAGGCCAAAGCTTCAACACTCCTGTTCGCTGAGATGTTCACCCTGACACAGAGAGAGAGACACAGTTACACTGAATCGTCACAGACAGAAACAGCGCATTCAGCCCTTCTCCCACTCCCTCACCTTTCTCTGCGTCATCACTCTGTATCTAACCCCGTGCTGTACCTGTCCTGGGAGTGATTGATGGGGACAGTGTAGAGGGAGCTTTACTCTGTATCTAACCCCGTGCTGTACCTGTCCTGGGAGTGTTTGATGGGGACAGTGTAGAGGGAGCTTTACTCTGTATCTAACACCGTGCTGTACCTGTCCTGGGAGTGATTGATGGGGACAGTGTAGAGGGAGCTTTACTCTGTATCTAACCCCGTGCTGTACCTGTCCTGGGAGTGTTTGATGGGGGACAGTATAGAGGGAGCTTTACTCTGTATCGAACCCCGTGCTGTACCTGCCCTGGGAGTGTTTGATGGGGGACAGTATAGAGGGAGCTTTACTCTGTATCTAACCCCGTGCTGTACCTGTCCTGGGAGTGTTTGATGGGGGACAGTGTAGAGGGAGCTTTACTCTGTATCTAACCCCGTGCTGTACCTGTCCTGGGAGTGTTTGATGGGGGACAGTGCAGAGGGAGCTTTACTATGTATCTAACCCTGTGCTGTACCTGTCCTGGGAGTGTTTGATGGGGGCAGTGTAGAGGGAGCTTTACTCTGTATCTAACCCCGTGCTGTACCTGTCCTGGGAGTGTTTGATGGGGGACAGTGTAGACGGAGCTTTACTCTGTATCTAACCCCGTGCTGTACCTGTCCTGGGAGGGATTGATGGGGACAGTGTAGAGGGAGCTTTACTCTCTATCTAACCCCGTGCTGTACCTGTCCTGGGAGTGTTTGATGGGGACAGTGTAGAGGGAGCTTTACTCTGTATCTAACCCCGTGCTGTACCTGTCCTGGGAGTGTTTGATGGGGACAGTGTAGAGGGGGCTTTACTCTGTATCTAACCCCGTGCTGTCCCTGTCCTGGGAGTGTTTGATGGGGGACAGTGTAGAGGGAGCTTTACTCTGTATCTAACCCCGTGCTGTATCTGTCCTGGGAGTGTTTGATGGGGACAGTGTAGAGGGAGCTTTACTCTGTATCTAACCCCGTGCTGTACCTGTCCTGGGAGTGTTTGATGGGGACAGTGTAGAGGGGGCTTTACTCTGTATCTAACCCCGTGCTGTCCCTGTCCTGGGAGTGTTTGATGGGGGACAGTGTAGAGGGAGCTTTACTCTGTATCTAACCCCGTGCTGTACCTGTCCTGGGAGTGTTTGATGGGGGACAGTGTAGAGGGAGCTTTACCCTGTATCTAACCCCGTGCTGTACCTATCCTGGGAGTGTTTGATGGGGACAGTGTAGAGGGAGCTTTACTCTGTATCTAACCCCGTGCTGTACCTGTCCTGGGAGTGTTTGATGGGGACAGTGTAGAGGGAGCTTTACTCTGGATCTAACCCCGTGCTGTACCTGTCCTGGGAGTGTTTGATGGGGACAGTGTAGAAGGAGCTTTACTCTGTATCTAACCCCGTGCTGTACCTGTCCTGGGAGTGTTTGATGGGGACAGTGTAGAGGGAGCTTTACTCTGTATCTAACCCCGTGCTGTACCTGTCCTGGGAGTGTTTGATGGGGACAGTGTAGAGGGAGCTTTACTCGGGATCTAACCCCGTGCTGTACCTGTCCTGGGAGTGTTTGATGGGGACAGTGTAGAAGGAGCTTTACTCTGTATCTAACCCCGTGCTGTACCTGTCCTGGGAGTGTTTGATGGG
>NW_027590371.1:334632-337132 GCF_964213995.1 Mustelus asterias | reverse complement strand
GCGCCATCGTGGCAGACAGAGGAGGAGGAAGACCACCAGGAGTCGCTGCGCTTGGAGCCCTCGGCCACATGCGATTCATGGGGGCGGCCATCATGGTCCACGACGACTAGGAGCGACCAGCAGGGGTCCTCAGCATCCACATCGGCAGCATGCAGCAGCGACCAGCAGGGGTCCTCAGCATCCACATCGGCAGCATGCAGTGACACCCAGGGGCCAACGGTGGCGTCGATCTCTCTGGATCAGACCAGGCATTACAGACTGGAACATTCCATGATGGAGGTAAAGGTTAGTGGCAGAACTGTAAATTGTCTGTTTGACAGTGGGAGCACCGAAAGTTTCATACACCCTGAAACTGCTAAAAGGTGTGGACTCCGGGTTCTCCCTGCCAAACAGACAATTTCCATGGCATCACAGTCCCGGTCTGTACCGATCCAAGGACGATGTATGGTAACTCTTGAGGTACAGGGCACAGTTTACGAGCAATACAGGCTCCTTGTGCTACCTCACCTTTGCGCGCCAATTCTCCTCGGACTAAACTTTATGGCCCACATGAGGAGTGTGATCCTACAGTACGGTGGGCCACTCCCTTCACTGGCAGTAGGGAACCAGCCGCAGCCTCCAAATTGCCCAAAGCGCCCCGCGTGCAATCTATCCACCCTGAAGATCACGACACCATCCCTTTTTAAAAATCTGGTACCTGGCTGCAAGCCCATCGCTACTAAAAGTAGGCGTTACAGCGCTGAGGACCGGATCTTTATTAGATCTGAGGTTCAGCGGCTCCTCAAGGAAGGGATCATACAGGCCAGTGCTAGTCCGTGGAGAGCGCAGGTCGTGGTAGTCAAAAGCGGGAACAAACCTCGGATGGTCATCGACTATAGTCAGACCATTAATAGATACACGCAGCTGGATGCGTATCCTCTCCCGCGCATTTCTGATATGGTCAATCAGATTGCGCAGTACCGAGTGTTTTCTACCATAGACCTTAAGTCCGCCTACCATCAACTCCCCATCCGCCCAGAGGACCGACAATATACGGCTTTTGAGGCGGATGGTCGTCTATACCAATTCCTCAGGGTTCCATTTGGTGTCACCAATGGGGTCTCGGTCTTCCAGCGTGCTATGGACCGAATGGTGGACCAGAACGGGTTGCGGGCTACCTTCCCGTACCTGGATAACGTCACCATCTGCGGCCATGACCAGCAGGACCACGACACGAATCTCCAACACTTTCTACGCACTGCATCTCGCCTGAATCTGACCTATAACAGGGAGAAGTGCGTATTCCGTACGCGTAGGTTAGCCATCCTCGGATACGTGGTGGAAAACGGGGTCATTGGCCCTGATCCAGACCGTATGCGCCCACTCACTGAACTTCCCTTGCCCGCTAGCACGAAAGCACTGAGGAGATGCCTCGGGTTCTTTTCGTATTATGCACAGTGGGTCCCCAACTACGCGGACAAAGCTCGTCCGCTCATTAAGTCCACAACCTTCCCACTTACGCCGGAGGCCCAATTGGCCTTCAAGGTTTTGAAAAGCGACATCTCGAAAGCCACGATGCACGCGGTGGATGAATCCATCCCTTTCCAGGTGGAGAGTGATGCATCGGACTTCGCCCTAGCCGCCACACTAAACCAGGCAGGCAGGCCCGTCGCGTTCTTTTCCCGCACCCTTCAAGGCCCAGAGATTCGGCACTCAGCGGTGGAAAAGGAGGCTCAGGCCATTGTGGAGGCAGTCAGACACTGGCGCCATTACCTGGCAGGTAAGCGGTTCACCCTGATCACGGATCAACGATCCGTGGCGTTTATGTTCAGTAACACGCAGAGGGGCAAGATCAAGAACGATAAGATCTTGCGGTGGAGAATTGAGCTCTCCACCTATAATTACGATATTATGTATCGTCCAGGGAAGCTCAATGAGCCCTCGGATGCCCTCTCGCGCGGAACATGCGCCATCATGCAGGAGGACCGCTTGAAGGCTCTCCACAATGATCTGTGTCATCCTGGAGTCACCAGACTCTACCACTTCATAAAAGCCCGCAACCTACCCTACTCGGTGGAGGAGGTCAGGTCATTTCCTAGAAGTTGTCGGATTTGCGCAGAATGCAAACCACACTTTTATCGACCAGACCGGGCACATTTGGTCAAGGCCACTCGCCCTTTTGAGAGGCTGAGTGTAGATTTTAAGGGCCCCCTTCCCTCAACGGATCGGAATGTCTATTTTCTTAACATAATAGACGAATTTTCCCGGTTTCCGTTTGTTTTCCCCTGTGCGGACACGTCGACTGCCACCGTCATCAAGGCATTCAGTGAGCTTTTTACCCTGTTCGGGTGCCCCTGCTATATTCATAGCGACAGGGGCTCGTCGTTCATGAGCAACGACTTGAGGCAATTCCTGCTCTCATTCGGGATTGCCTCTAGTAGAACCACGAGCTACAACCCTAGGGGTAACGGACAGGTGGAAAGGGAGAATGCTACAGTCTGGAAGGCTGTCCTACTGGCAC
>NW_027590371.1:274632-329632 GCF_964213995.1 Mustelus asterias | reverse complement strand
CATTTTGCAGTTCCTTGCGGTCTTGGGCAGAGCAGGAGCCCCAGACCAAGCTGTGATACAACCAGAAAGAACGCTTTCTATGGTGTATGATGTCATTGATGACAAAACAGTAACACAATCACCAGCCATGTGTTAATCCCCAGGGAGAGATTTGTCTCGGAGTGACCTGCCTTCTCTGTAAACTGATCGGAGGTAGCACTGAAAATATCGTGCCAATCAGCGCTCAGAGTCTACCTCCCGTCTGTCTGACATTCCAGAGGTAGGGAATTCTATTCACGGTGTTCGGAACTAAACATATCTTTCAATTTCAATGATATTCTTTATCTTGTGGGTTGGAGATGTTCAGTTTCATTTTGGATTGGACGCGGCAGGTTTTTAAAATCTGTATCTTAAGTGAGGTTTTACGACCCTTGGTTAGAAATCGGAACACGCGCGATGGCATTCTCTGGCTGTGCTGGTCTAAAAGCCGGAAATTCACACCCTACTGTCAATGGGGGATTCACATTCTCTCCAAACCGCCCGCTAAAATCCCACTGGTGGGAGAATTCCGGCCACAAAGCGGGAGTGAGCCACAACGCTGAGGTACAAAGGGAGGGTTCAGCAGATACAAAAGGATGTCTGTCTGTACTCTGTCTACAGCCCGGGTCTCAAACAAAGAACAAAGAACAATACAGCCCAGGAACAAGCCCTTCGGCCCTCCAAGCCCGCGCCACTCCCCGGTCCAGGATTGAATCCTGAATCCAGGATCCCCGCCCAATTTTCCAGCCTATCGACATACCAATATCCTATCCACCGAGCTGTCCCTCACAGCTACGATGCTTTGTCTCGCTGTGGAGAGATAGACAACAGAGAAACCGGCACCACCACCCCCCCCGGTGTCGTGGGTCACGGGGCCGTTACTGTACCGTTAGCGTTGAGCGTGAGGTGGCCAAGAGTGTGGCGAACAGTCTCTGGAACACGTTCCCTGCCCCGTCCAATCCCCTCAGCAACACAAAGAAGGATTGGCTCGGAATGCTCTCGATCTCCACCAGGAAGGTGGAGACAGAAAGCGTTTCGTTCAGGATGGTCCCGTTCTGCAAGGTCGCCCCGTTAACATCCAGGAGGAGAAGCTCCGTGATCGATGAGTTTGCGTAGAGAGTGAGACCAGTCACTGAGACCATGAGCGTGGCGTTCCGACCTGGGGGAGGGGGGGAAAGGTGAAGACAGAATCGTCACAGGGTCAACACAGCCGTAACGGTCACGGCAGAGAGTGAGGGAGCATTCAGAGACCAGAAACTGTACCCCAGTGAGAGTCAGTGAGTGTGGGACCCGTACCCCAGTGAGAGTCAGTGTGTGTGGGACCCGTACCCCAGTGAGAGTCAGTGTGTGTGGGACCCGTACCCCAGTGAGAGTCAGTGTGTGTGGGACCCGTACCCCAGTGAGAGTCAGTGTGTGTGGGACCCGTACCCCAGTGAGAGTCAGTGTGTGTGGAACCCGTACCCCAGTGAGAGTCAGTGTGTGTGGGACCCGTACCCCAGTGAGAGTCACTGTGTGTGGGACCCGTACCCCAGTGAGAGTCAGTGTGTGTGGAACCCGTACCCCAGTGAGAGTCAGTGTGTGTGGAACCCGTACCCCAGTGAGAGTCAGTGTGTGTGGAACCCGTATCCCAGTGAGAGTCAGTGTGTGTGGAACCCGTACCCCAGTGAGAGTCAGTGTGTGTGGGACCCGTACCCCAGTGAGAGTCAGTGTGTGTGGGACCCGTACCCCAGTGAGAGTCAGTGTGTGTGGGACCCGTACCCCAGTGAGAGTCAGTGTGTGTGGGACCCGTATCCCAGTGAGAGTCAGTGTGTGTGGGACCCGTACCCCAGTGAGAGTCAGTGTGTGTGGGACCCGTACCCCAGTGAGAGTCAGTGTGTGTGGGACCCGTACCCCAGTGAGAGTCAGTGTGTGTGGGACCCGTACCCCAGTGAGAGTCAGTGTGTGTGGGACCCGTACCCCAGTGAGAGTCAGTGTGTGTGGGACCCGTACCCCAGTGAGAGTCAGTGTGTGTGGGACCCGTACCCCAGTGAGAGTCAGTGTGTGTGGGACCCGTGCCCCAGTGAGAGTCAGTGTGTGTGGGACCCGTATCCCAGTGAGAGTCAGTGTGTGTGGGACCCGTACCCCAGTGAGAGTCAGTGTGTGTGGGACCCGTACCCCAGTGAGAGTCAGTGTGTGTGGGACCCGTACCCCAGTGAGAGTCAGTGTGTGTGGGACCCGTACCCCAGTGAGAGTCAGTGTGTGTGGGACCCGTACCCCAGTGAGAGTCAGTGTGTGTGGGACCCGTATCCCAATGAGAGTCAGTGTGTGTGGGACCCGTACCCCAGTGAGAGTCAGTGTGTGTGGGACCCGTATCCCAATGAGAGTCAGTGTGTGTGGGACCCGTACCCCAGTGAGAATCAGTGTGTGTGGGACCCGTACCCCAGTGAGAGTCAGTGTGTGTGGAACCCGTCCCCCAGTGAGAGTCAGTGTGTGTGGGACCCGTGCCCCAGTGAGAGTCAGTGTGTGTGGGACCCGTGCCCCAGTGAGAGTCAGTGTGTGTGGGACCCGTGCCCCAGTGAGAGTCAGTGTGTGTGGCTCCCGTACCCCAGTGAGAGTCAGTGTGTGTGGGACCTGTACCCCAGTGAGAATCAGTGTGTGTGGGACCCGTACCCCAGTGAGAGTCAGTGTGTGTGGGACCCGTACCCCAGTGAGAGTCAGTGTGTGTGGAACCCGTACCCCAGTGAGAGTCACTGTGTGTGGGACCCGTACCCCAGTGAGAGTCAGTGTGTGTGGAACCCGTACCACAGTGAGAGTCAGTGTGTGTGGGACCCGTACCCCAGTGAGAGTCAGTGTGTGTGGGACCCGTACCCCAGTGAGAGTCAGTGTGTGTGGGACCCGTACCCCAGTGAGAGTCAGTGTGTGTGGGACCCGTACCCCAGTGAGAGTCAGTGTGTGTGGAACCCGTACCCCAGTGAGAGTCAGTGTGTGTGGAACCCGTACCCCAGTGAGAGTCAGTGTGTGTGGGACCCGTACCCCAGTGAGAGTCAGTGTGTGTGGAACCCGTACCCCAGTGAGAGTCAGTGTGTGTGGGACCAGTACCCCAGTGAGAGTCAGTGTGTGTGGAACCCGTACCCCAGTGAGAGTCAGTGTGTGTGGAACCCGTATCCCAGTGAGAGTCAGTGTGTGTGGAACCCGTACCCCAGTGAGAGTCAGTGTGTGTGGAACCCGTACCCCAGTGAGAGTCAGTGTGTGTGGGACCCGTACCCCAGTGAGAGTCAGTGTGTGTGGAACCCGTACCCCAGCGAGAGTTGAATAGGGAGCCAATGTGTACATTGGATGAACTCACCTGGATGGGGGCGCCCAGTCTGGACAGTGAGGCCGGGGTGAGGTCCATCGAAAGCTTTGACAAGATCGTAACTGAAATCGATCAAACTCTGACCTGGGAAAGGGAGACAGTTGGTTACAGCCTTGGAATGTTTGCCCCTCAGTCTGGGATTTGCATTGTTAGATACAGAATAGAATGGGGAATAATTAATCAGAAGAACAGGAAGTCTCTCCCTGCGATGTTACTAACCGGTGACTCTCACTGAATACTCGCTGCTGGCTTGGAGCCGGAGTTCCCAGGCTCCCACTTCCACTGGGGAATGCAGTCGGATCACCTTTAAATCCCCAAACGTTTTTGTCATGGCCAAACTTCCTGATCCGTCCACAATCGTCTGATTCTGACCTGAGAAAGGAATCGCAGTGGGTTTGAACTGAGTGAAGGGCGACCGAGAGATGGAGCACTTCCAAATAAATGTTCAGAATCCCGTTGGAGTGAAATTTGTAGCAAGGATCTCAGATGTTCAAGCTTTTACTGTAACAAATGACTCAGTGCACTGCGGCTAAACACTCCCCGCCGTGAGGAGGCAACTTACACCTCAAACCGCAGGAATGAATGAACATTCTCCTTTCATACTCTTCACCCATCGGGCTTGATGCCAATCCTCGTGGCAAACGCTTACCCCCCAGCTCCCAATCCGTTCCGCAGTTGCTGGCCGCACCAACCGGGGGATTAGGGTTGGGGGAGTGGCCTCGGTAAACCGGGGACAGACTCAAAAGGCCAAAGGGTTTCCTTGTGCGCTGTCGGGGTTCGCAAGATTCCATGGAATTGTGAGCGACACGGGAGCAAGACTCCTTCCTGGGCCTTTGGGAGACTCCGAGGCAGCTCACGGTTATCTCAGGGGATGAAGCTATCGCCACATATTGTCGCCACTTCCTCCCCCATCCCAGAGATTTCCTTCAGTCCTCCCGCTACGGGATTGGCAGCGAGGATAGACATCATCGGGAAGGAGTTCTTCGAGTCAGAGAGGTTTACAGCATGGAAACAGGCCCTTCGGCCCAACTTGTCCATGCCGCCCCTTTTTTAAAATAAAACCCTCAGCTAATCCCAATTGCCCGCATTTGGCCCATATCCCTCTATACCCATCTTACCCATGTAACTATGCAAACAATTTTTAAAAAACAAAATTGTACCCACCTCTACTACTACCTCTGGCAGCTTGTTCCAGACACTCTCCACCCTCTGTGTGAAAAAATTGCCCCTCTGAACACTTTTGTCTCTCTCCCCTCTCACCTTAAACCTATGCCCTCTAGTTTTAGGCTCCCCTACCTTTGGGAAAAGATATTGACTATCTCGCTGATCTATGCCCCTCATTATTTTATAGACCTCTATAAGATCACCCCTCAGCCTCCTACGCTCCAGAGAAAAAAGCCCCAGTCTATCCAGCCTTTCCTTATAACTCAAACCATCAAGTCCCGGGAGCATCCTAGTAAATCTTTTCTGCACTCTTTCTAGTTTAATAATATCCTTTCTATAATAGGGTGACCAGAATTGCACACAGTATTCCAAGTGTGGCCTTACCAATGTCTTGTACAACTTCAACAAGACGTCCCAACTCCTGTATTCAAGACTCTTACCATTGGGGTTGGAGAGATTGAGATCGGTGGGTTTGCCCCGGATGTAGATGGTGACGTTTTGGAGGGAAACATCGAGGTCAAAGGTGATGGGATTTTCCACCCGGGAGAGACTGCTGGTCATCTGCAGAAGGACTACCTGCCGAATGGAACACGGGGTTAGTGGGGGTCGCTCGCCCTCCCGGGACAGGACGCTCGGAGGGGCACCTCTGGGATGCTCAGACTTACAGTGACTTCACTGGCACTGATAGACCAGGTGAGTCTGTCCAACTGTTCAGATTGAGATCTCTCCTCTTCCTGCCAATTGTCCAGTGACACTGTTGTAAAGGGGAGGTGGTTTCCCCCCTCTCTGAGAACTAACAACTCAGAGAGGAGTACCTCACCTCATAATCTGTTAAAGTGAGTGTGTGAAGGGGGACGATCGGCTCTTCAGCAGCCTCTAGTGGTTAAATACAGAATAACTCCCTGAGACTCTCTGTAAAATCAACAAGTAACACTTTATTTATCTAACTCACAGTGAACAGGTTAACTAAACTATTAACAACCTGAATAAAACACCATTCGAATGGAATGCTGTTGAGATAAATACAATTCACACTCATTAACAACAAAAATAGAATTTTTAGTCACTCTCTAAATTACAACCAGGTTTTGTCATCTTCTGGAATCTTCTGTCTTTCTTCCGTCTGGAATCTCTGTCTTCTTTTGGTACCTTTGCTATTCAGATAAGGCTTTGAGCTAAAAGCTATTACCTGTGGCAGAGAGCAGTTGCTGTGTCTCTCTGGAGTTGAGAGCCTGTCTCTCTCTCTCTCTCCCTGGAGCTGTGGCAGGTTCTGTTCTCCCGTTTGTGGCATTGTCCCCCCCAGTCTCTTATACCCCCGATGACAAACCAACATCCCCACAATAGGATAAAAGTGAATCACTGCGGATTCTGGAATCTGAAATCAAAAGAGAAGATGCTGGAAAACCTCAGCGGGTCTGGCAGCTTCTGGAAGGAGAGAAAAGGGCTGACGTTTCGAGTCCGGATGACCCTTTGACGAAGGGACTCAAAACATCAGCTGTTTTCTCTCATTCCAGATGCTGCCAGACCCGCTGAGATTTTCCAGCATTTTCTCTTTTGAATCCCGACAACAGGATTGGTTCTCAGGTTCCCAAAACATCAAATTTAAATCTGATAGGCTGCTGTTGTTCAAGTGCATGGTTTAAGCTGATTGGCTAACATTCAAAAGCAGACTGTTCTCTCGGCAACACTGCTGTTTGGACATTGAAAAAAAATGTTTCAGTCTGTGTACTCCGCATGGACTTTAAAAAAAAACCTCAAAGTACAGGGAAAGACTCTTAGTACGGTAGAGGATCAGAAGGACCTTGGGGTCCGGGTCCATAGGACTCTAAAATCGGCCCCGTCAGGTGGAGGAGGTGGTTAAGAAGGCGTATGGTGTGCTGGCCTTTATCAATCGAGGGATTGAGTTTAGGAGTCCGGGGATAATGATGCAACTGTATAAGACCCTCGTCAGACCCCACTTGGAGTACTGTGCTCAGTTCTGGTCGCCTCATTACAGGAAGGATGTGGAAAAGATTGAAAGGGTGCAGAGGAGATTTACAAGGACGTTGCCTGGATTGAGTGGCATGCCTTATGAGGATAGGCTGAGGGAGCTCGGTCTTTTCTCCTTGGAGAGACGTAGGATGAGAGGAGACCTAATAGAGGTATATAAGATGTTGAGAGGCATAGATCGGGTGGACTCTCAGAGGCTTTTTCCCAGGGTGGAAATGGCTGCTACGAGAGGGCACAGGTTTAAGGTGCTGGGGGGTAGGTACAGGGGAAATGTTAGGGGTAAGTTTTTCACACTGAGGGTGGTGGGCGAGTGGAATCGGCTGCCGTCAGTGGTGGTGGAGGCAAACTCAATAGGGTCTTTTAAGAGACTCCTGGATGAGTACATGGAGCTTAATAGGATGGAGGGTTATAGGTAGGTCTAGAAGGTAGGGATATGTTCGGCACAACTTGTGGGGCCGAAGGGCCTGTTTTGTGCTGTAGTTTTCTATGTTTCTATGTTTCTACAGAAAAAGATCGAATTTTTAAAGGGGCCACGCACTGCTTTCCAATCCGACACTTCACAATTTTTATACAGCTTTTAAAAACCCCACCTTTGCAACAACGCTTTGCGATTCATCTGAGAATCGTAGCATCAGCTGGAGCAGAGGAGGCCACTTGGACCATTCAGTCTGAACCAACATGTCAGAAAGAGCTGACCTTCGACCCAATCCCATTCAGCAGCACCAGGCCCGGCGAGTTCCGGGAAGGGGGGGGGGTTTCCCAACCTTGTCTGATTTAGCGATTGTTCGCTAAGCGGACCCGAACATCGTCCCCGGGGATACCTGATCCCACCGTTACCCCGAGCGCTGTGTTTGGACTTTCCGGAACTTACCAAGGCTCCGCTGGTGGAATCGTCAATGATTGAAGTCAACTGGAAGAGCTGGCTGCGGGCGATCTGAATGGCGTCGGCGCCCGAGGCAGTCGAGAGGCTCCGATAGAGACCGAGACCAGATTCAGAGGCACGTTCAACTCGTATCCCCAAACTCCTCCGCCGTCGGGAGAACACATTCGTCAAAAAAAAGTAGACCTGGAAAAGAAAACCAGGATTTTGAGGTCCAGGCGACAGAGCGACAATCTCCAAACCCACTGACTCTCACTGGGGTACGGGTCCCACACACACTGACTCTCACTGGGGTACGGGTTCCACACACACTGACTCTCACTGGGGTACGGGCCCCACACCCACGGACTCTCACTGCGGTACGGGCCCCACACCCACGGACTCTCACTGGGGTACGGGTCCCACACACACTGACTCTCACTGGGGTACGGGCCCCACACCCACGGACTCTCACTGGGGTACGGGTCCCACACACACTGACTCTCACTGGGGTACGGGCCCCACACCCACGGACTCTCACTGGGGTACGGGTCCCACACACACTGACTCTCACTGGGGTACGGGCCCCACACCCACGGACTCTCACTGGGGTACGGGTCCCACACCCACTGACTCTCACTGGGGTACGGGTCCCACACACACTGACTCTCACTGGGGTACGGGTCCCACACACACTGACTCTCACTGGGGTACGGGCCCCACACCCACTGACTCTCACTGGGGTACGGGCCCCACACCCACTGACTCTCACTGGGGTACGGGTCCCACACACACTGACTCTCACTGGGGTACGGGCCCCACACCCACTGACTCTCACTGGGGTACGGGCCCCACACCCACTGACTCTCACTGGGGTACGGGTCCCACACACACTGACTCTCACTGGGGTACGGGCCCCACACCCACTGACTCTCACTGGGGTACGGGTCCCACACCCACTGACTCTCACTGGGGTACGGGTTGCACACACACTGACTCTCACTGGGGTACGGGTTCCACACACACTGACTCTCACTGGGGTACGGGTCCCACACACACTGACTCTCACTGGGGTACGGGCCCCACACCCACTGACTCTCACTGGGGTACGGGTCCCACACCCACTGACTCTCACTGGGGTACGGGTTCCACACACACTGACTCTCACTGGGGTACGGGTCCCACACACACTGACTCTCACTGGGGTACGGGTTCCACACACACTGACTCTCACTGGGGTACGGGTCCCACACACACTGACTCTCACTGCGGTACGGATCCCACACACACTGACTCTCACTGGGGTACGGGTCCCACACACACTGACTCTCACTGCGGTACGGATCCCACACACACTGACTCTCACTGGGGTACGGGTCCCACACACACTGACTCTCACTGGGGTACGGGTCCCACACACACTGACTCTCACTGGGGTACGGGTCCCACACACACTGACTCTCACTGGGGTACGGGTCCCACACACACTGACTCTCACTGGGGTACAGGTTCCACACACACTGACTCTCACTGGGGTACGGGTCCCACACACACTGACTCTCACTGGGGTACGGGTTCCATACACACACTGACTCTCACTGGGGTACGGGTTCCACACACACTGACTCTCACTGGGGTACGGGTTCCACACCCACTGACTCTCACTGGGGTACGGGTTCCACACACACTGACTCTCACTGGGGTACGGGTCCCACACACACTGACTCTCACTGGGGTACGGGTCCCACACACACTGACTCTCACTGGGGTACGGGTCCCACACACACTGACTCTCACTGGGGTACGGGTCCCACACACACTGACTCTCACTGGGGTACGGGTTCCACACACACTGACTCTCACTGGGGTACGGGTTCCACACACACTGACTCTCACTGGGGTACGGGTCCCACACACACTGACTCTCACTGGGGTACGGGTCCCACACACACTGACTCTCACTGGGGTACGGGTTCCACACACACTGACTCTCACTGGGGTACGGGTTCCACACACACTGACTCTCACTGGGGTACGGGTCCCACACACACTGACTCTCACTGGGGTACGGGTTCCACACACACTGACTCTCACTGGGGTACGGGTCCCACACACACTGACTCTCACTGGGGTACGGGTCCCACACACACTGACTCTCACTGGGGTACGGGTCCCACACACACTGACTCTCACTGGGGTACGGGTCCAACACACACTGACTCTCACTGGGGTACGGGTCCCTCACACACTGACTCTCACTGGGGTACGGGTTCCACACACACTGACTCTCACTGGGGTACGGGTCCCTCACACATTGACTCTCACTGGGGTACGGGTCCCACACACACTGACTCTCACTGGGGTACGGGCCCCACACACACTGACTCTCACTGGGGTACGGGCCCCACACACACTGACTCTCACTGGGGTACGGGCCCCACACACACTGACTCTCACTGGGGTACGGGTCCCACACACACTGACTCTCACTGGGGTACGGGTTCCACATACACTGTCTCTCACTGGGGTACGGGTTCCACACACACTGACTCTCACTGGGGTACGGGTCCCACACACACTGACTCTTACTGGGGTATGGGTCCCACACACACTGTCTCTCACTGGGGTACGGGTTCCACACACACTGACTCTCACTGGGGTACGGGTTCCACACACACTGACTCTCACTGGGGTACGGGTTCCACACACACTGACTCTCACTGGGGTACGGGTCCCACACACACTGACTCTCACTGGCGTACGGGTCCCACACACACTGACTCTCACTGGGGTACGGGTTCCACACACACTGACTCTCACTGGGGTACGGTCCCACACACACTGACTCTCACTGGGGTACGGGTCCCACACACACTGACCCTCACTGGGGTACGGGTCCCACACACACTGACTCTCACTGGGGTACGGGTCCCACACACACTGACTCTCACTGGGGTACGGGTCCCACACACACTGACTCTCACTGGGGTATGGGCCCCACACACACTGACTCTCACTGGGGTACGGGTCCCACACACACTGACTCTCACTGGGGTACGGGTTCCACACACACTGACTCTCACTCGGGTACGGGTTCCACACACACTGACTCTCACTGGGTTACGGGTTCCACACACACTGACTCTCACTGGGGTATGGGTCCCACACACACTGACTGTCACTGGGGTACGGGTCCCACACACACTGACTCTCACTAGGGTACGGGTTCCACACACACTGACTCTCACTGGGTTACGGGTTCCACACACACTAACTCTCACTGGGGAACGGGTCCCACACACACTGACTCTCACTGGGGTACGGGTCCCACACGCACTGACTCTCACTGGGGTACGGGTCCCACACACACTGACTCTCACTGGGGTACGGGTTCCACACACACTGACTCTCACTGGGGTACGGGTTCCACACACACTGACTCTCACTGGGGTACGGGTTCCACACACACTGACTCTCACTGGGGTACGGGTTCCACACACACTGACTCTCACTGCGGTACGGGTTCCACACACACTGACTCTCACTGGGGTACGGGTTCCACACACACTGACTCTCACTGGGGTACGGGTTCCACACACACTGACTCTCACTGGGGTACGGGTTCCACACACACTGACTCTCACTGGGGTACGGGTCCCACACACACTGACTCTCACTGGGGTACGGGTTCCACACACACTGACTCTCACTGGGGTACGGGTCCCACACACACTGACTCTCACTGCGGTACGGATCCCACACACACTGACTCTCACTGGGGTACGGGTCCCACACACACTGACTCTCACTGCGGTACGGATCCCACACACACTGACTCTCACTGGGGTACGGGTCCCACACACACTGACTCTCACTGGGGTACGGGTCCCACACACACTGACTCTCACTGGGGTACGGGTCCCACACACACTGACTCTCACTGGGGTACGGGTCCCACACACACTGACTCTCACTGGGGTACAGGTTCCACACACACTGACTCTCACTGGGGTACGGGTCCCACACACACTGACTCTCACTGGGGTACGGGTTCCATACACACACTGACTCTCACTGGGGTACGGGTTCCACACACACTGACTCTCACTGGGGTACGGGTTCCACACCCACTGACTCTCACTGGGGTACGGGTTCCACACACACTGACTCTCACTGGGGTACGGGTCCCACACACACTGACTCTCACTGGGGTACGGGTCCCACACACACTGACTCTCACTGGGGTACGGGTCCCACACACACTGACTCTCACTGGGGTACGGGTCCCACACACACTGACTCTCACTGGGGTACGGGTTCCACACACACTGACTCTCACTGGGGTACGGGTTCCACACACACTGACTCTCACTGGGGTACGGGTCCCACACACACTGACTCTCACTGGGGTACGGGTCCCACACACACTGACTCTCACTGGGGTACGGGTTCCACACACACTGACTCTCACTGGGGTACGGGTCCCACACACACTGACTCTCACTGGGGTACGGGTTCCATACACACACTGACTCTCACTGGGGTACGGGTTCCACACACACTGACTCTCACTGGGGTACGGGTTCCACACCCACTGACTCTCACTGGGGTACGGGTTCCACACACACTGACTCTCACTGGGGTATGGGTCCCACACACACTGACTCTCACTGGGGTACGGGTCCCACACACACTGACTCTCACTGGGGTACGGGTCCCACACACACTGACTCTCACTGGGGTACGGGTCCCACACACACTGACTCTCACTGGGGTACGGGTTCCACACACACTGACTCTCACTGGGGTACGGGTTCCACACACACTGACTCTCACTGGGGTACGGGTCCCACACACACTGACTCTCACTGGGGTACGGGTCCCACACACACTGACTCTCACTGGGGTACGGGTTCCACACACACTGACTCTCACTGGGGTACGGGTTCCACACACACTGACTCTCACTGGGGTACGGGTCCCACACACACTGACTCTCACTGGGGTACGGGTTCCACACACACTGACTCTCACTGGGGTACGGGTCCCACACACACTGACTCTCACTGGGGTACGGGTCCCACACACACTGACTCTCACTGGGGTACGGGTCCCACACACACTGACTCTCACTGGGGTACGGGTCCAACACACACTGACTCTCACTGGGGTACGGGTCCCTCACACACTGACTCTCACTGGGGTACGGGTTCCACACACACTGACTCTCACTGGGGTACGGGTCCCTCACACATTGACTCTCACTGGGGTACGGGTCCCACACACACTGACTCTCACTGGGGTACGGGCCCCACACACACTGACTCTCACTGGGGTACGGGCCCCACACACACTGACTCTCACTGGGGTACGCGTTCCACACACACTGACTCTCACTGGGGTACGGGTCCCACACACACTGACTCTCACTGGGGTACGGGTTCCACATACACTGTCTGTCACTGGGGTACGGGTTCCACACACACTGACTCTCACTGGGGTACGGGTCCCACACACACTGACTCTTACTGGGGTATGGGTCCCACACACACTGTCTCTCACTGGGGTACGGGTTCCACACACACTGACTCTCACTGGGGTACGGGTTCCACACACACTGACTCTCACTGGGGTACGGGTTCCACACACACTGACTCTCACTGGGGTACGGGTCCCACACACACTGACTCTCACTGGCGTACGGGTCCCACACACACTGACTCTCACTGGGGTACGGGTTCCACACACACTGACTCTCACTGGGGTACGGTCCCACACACACTGACTCTCACTGGGGTACGGGTCCCACACACACTGACCCTCACTGGGGTACGGGTCCCACACACACTGACTCTCACTGGGGTACGGGTCCCACACACACTGACTCTCACTGGGGTACGGGTCCCACACACACTGACTCTCACTGGGGTATGGGCCCCACACACACTGACTCTCACTGGGGTACGGGTCCCACACACACTGACTCTCACTGGGGTACGGGTTCCACACACACTGACTCTCACTCGGGTACGGGTTCCACACACACTGACTCTCACTGGGTTACGGGTTCCACACACACTGACTCTCACTGGGGTATGGGTCCCACACACACTGACTGTCACTGGGGTACGGGTCCCACACACACTGACTCTCACTAGGGTACGGGTTCCACACACACTGACTCTCACTGGGTTACGGGTTCCACACACACTAACTCTCACTGGGGAACGGGTCCCACACACACTGACTCTCACTGGGGTACGGGTCCCACACGCACTGACTCTCACTGGGGTACGGGTTCCACACACACTGATTCTCACTGGGGGGTACGGGTTCCACACACACTGACTCTCACTGGGGTACGGGTCCCACACACACTGACTCTCACTGGGGTACGGGTCCCACACGCACTGACTCTCACTGGGTTACGGGTTCCACACACACTGACTCTCACTGGGGTACGGGTTCCACACACACTGACTCTCACTGGGGTACGGGTCCCACACACACTGACTCTCACTGGGGTACGGGTTCCACACACACTGATTCTCACTGGGGGGTACCGGTCCCACACACACTGACTCTCACTGGGTTACGGGTTCCACACACACTGACTCTCACTGGGGTACGGGTCCCACACACACTGACTCTCACTGGGGTACGGGTTCCACACACACTGACTCTCACTGGGGTACGGGTCCCACACGCACTGACTCTCACTGGGGTACGGGTTCCACACACACTGCTTCTCACTGGGGGGTACGGGTCCCACACACACTGACTCTCACTGGGGAACGGGTCCCACACACACTGACTCTCACTGGGGTACGGGTCCCACACGCACTGACTCTCACTGGGGTACGGGTTCCACACACACTGATTCTCACTGGGGGGTACGGGTCCCACACACACTGACTCCCACTGGGGTACGGGTTCCACACACACTGATTCTCACTGGGGGGTACGGGTCCCACGCACACTGACTCTCACTGGGGTACGGGTTCCACATGCACTGTCTCTCACTGGGGTACGGGTTCCACACACACTGACTCTCACTGGGGTACGGGTTCCACACACACTGACTCTCACTGGGGTACGGGTCCCACACACACTGACTCTCACTGGGGTACGGTTTCCACACACACTGACTCTCACTGGGGTACGGGTTCCACAAACACTGACTCTCACTGGTGTACGGTTTCCACACACACTGACTCTCACTGGGGTACGGGTCCCACACACACTGACTCTCACTGGGGTACGGGTCCCACACACACTGACTCTCACTGGGGTATGGGTCCCACACACCGTGACTCTCACTGGGGTACGGGTTCCACACACAGTGGCACTCACTGGGGTACGGGTCCCACACACCGTGACTCTCACTGGGGTACGGGTTCCACACACACTGGCAATCACTGGGGTATGGGTTCCACACACCCTGACTCTCACTGGGGTACGGGTTCCACACACACTGACTCTCACTGGGGTACGCGTTCCACACACACTGACTCTCACTGGGGTACGGGTTCCACACACACTGGCACTCACTGGGGTACGGGTCCCCCACACACTGACTCTCACTGGGGTACGGGTTCCTCACACACTGAATCTCACTGGGGTATGGGTTCCACACACACTGACTCTCACTGGGGTACGGGTCCCACACACACTGACTCTCACTGGGGTATGGGTTCCACACACACTGACTCTCACTGGGGTACAGGTCCCACACACACTGACTCTCACTGGGGTACAGGTTCCACACACACTGACTCTCACTGGGGTACGGGTCCCACACACACTGACTCTCACTGGGGTACGGGTTCCATACACACACTGACTCTCACTGGGGTACGGGTTCCACACACACTGACTCTCACTGGGGTACGGGTTCCACACCCACTGACTCTCACTGGGGTACGGGTTCCACACACACTGACTCTCACTGGGGTACGGGTCCCACACACACTGACTCTCACTGGGGTACGGGTCCCACACACACTGACTCTCACTGGGGTACGGGTCCCACACACACTGACTCTCACTGGGGTACGGGTCCCACACACACTGACTCTCACTGGGGTACGGGTCCCACACACACTGACTCTCACTGGGGTACGGGTTCCACACACACTGACTCTCACTGGGGTACGGGTTCCACACACACTGACTCTCACTGGGGTACGGGTCCCACACACACTGACTCTCACTGGGGTACGGGTTCCACACACACTGACTCTCACTGGGGTACGGGTCCCACACACACTGACTCTCACTGGGGTACGGGTCCCACACACACTGACTCTCACTGGGGTACGGGTCCCACACACACTGACTCTCACTGGGGTACGGGTCCAACACACACTGACTCTCACTGGGGTACGGGTCCCTCACACACTGACTCTCACTGGGGTACGGGTTCCACACACACTGACTCTCACTGGGGTACGGGTCCCTCACACATTGACTCTCACTGGGGTACGGGTCCCACACACACTGACTCTCACTGGGGTACGGGCCCCACACACACTGACTCTCACTGGGGTACGGGCCCCACACACACTGACTCTCACTGGGGTACGGGCCCCACACACACTGACTCTCACTGGGGTACGGGTCCCACACACACTGACTCTCACTGGGGTACGGGTTCCACATACACTGTCTCTCACTGGGGTACGGGTTCCACACACACTGACTCTCACTGGGGTACGGGTCCCACACACACAGACTCTTACTGGGGTATGGGTCCCACACACACTGTCTCTCACTGGGGTACGGGTTCCACACACACTGACTCTCACTGGGGTACGGGTTCCACACACACTGACTCTCACTGGGGTACGGGTTCCACACACACTGACTCTCACTGGGGTACGGGTCCCACACACACTGACTCTCACTGGCGTACGGGTCCCACACACACTGACTCTCACTGGGGTACGGGTTCCACACACACTGACTCTCACTGGGGTACGGTCCCACACACACTGACTCTCACTGGGGTACGGGTCCCACACACACTGACCCTCACTGGGGTACGGGTCCCACACACACTGACTCTCACTGGGGTACGGGTCCCACACACACTGACTCTCACTGGGGTACGGGTCCCACACACACTGACTCTCACTGGGGTATGGGCCCCACACACACTGACTCTCACTGGGGTACGGGTCCCACACACACTGACTCTCACTGGGGTACGGGTTCCACACACACTGACTCTCACTCGGGTACGGGTTCCACACACACTGACTCTCACTGGGTTACGGGTTCCACACACACTGACTCTCACTGGGGTATGGGTCCCACACACACTGACTGTCACTGGGGTACGGGTCCCACACACACTGACTCTCACTAGGGTACGGGTTCCACACACACTGACTCTCACTGGGTTACGGGTTCCACACACACTAACTCTCACTGGGGAACGGGTCCCACACACACTGACTCTCACTTGGGTACGGGTCCCACACGCACTGACTCTCACTGGGGTACGGGTTCCACACACACTGATTCTCACTGGGGGGTACGGGTTCCACACACACTGACTCTCACTGGGGTACGGGTCCCACACACACTGACTCTCACTGGGGTACGGGTTCCACACACACTGACTCTCACTGGGGTACGGGTCCCACACGCACTGACTCTCACTGGGTTACGGGTTCCACACACACTGACTCTCACTGGGGTACGGGTTCCACACACACTGACTCTCACTGGGGTACGGGTCCCACACACACTGACTCTCACTGGGGTACGGGTTCCACACACACTGATTCTCACTGGGGGGTACCGGTCCCACACACACTGACTCTCACTGGGTTACGGGTTCCACACACACTGACTCTCACTGGGGTACGGGTCCCACACACACTGACTCTCACTGGGGTACGGGTTCCACACACACTGACTCTCACTGGGGTACGGGTCCCACACGCACTGACTCTCACTGGGGTACGGGTTCCACACACACTGCTTCTCACTGGGGGGTACGGGTCCCACACACACTGACTCTCACTGGGGAACGGGTCCCACACACACTGACTCTCACTGGGGTACGGGTCCCACACGCACTGACTCTCACTGGGGTACGGGTTCCACACACACTGATTCTCACTGGGGGGTACGGGTCCCACACACACTGACTCCCACTGGGGTACGGGTTCCACACACACTGATTCTCACTGGGGGGTACGGGTCCCACGCACACTGACTCTCACTGGGGTACGGGTTCCACATGCACTGTCTCTCACTGGGGTACGGGTTCCACACACACTGACTCTCACTGGGGTACGGGTTCCACACACACTGACTCTCACTGGGGTACGGGTCCCACACACACTGACTCTCACTGGGGTACGGTTTCCACACACACTGACTCTCACTGGGGTACGGGTTCCACAAACACTGACTCTCACTGGTGTACGGTTTCCACACACACTGACTCTCACTGGGGTACGGGTCCCACACACACTGACTCTCACTGGGGTACGGGTCCCACACACACTGACTCTCACTGGGGTATGGGTCCCACACACCGTGACTCTCACTGGGGTACGGGTTCCACACACAGTGGCACTCACTGGGGTACGGGTCCCACACACCGTGACTCTCACTGGGGTACGGGTTCCACACACACTGGCAATCACTGGGGTATGGGTTCCACACACCCTGACTCTCACTGGGGTACGGGTTCCACACACACTGACTCTCACTGGGGTACGCGTTCCACACACACTGACTCTCACTGGGGTACGGGTTCCACACACACTGGCACTCACTGGGGTACGGGTCCCCCACACACTGACTCTCACTGGGGTACGGGTTCCTCACACACTGAATCTCACTGGGGTATGGGTTCCACACACACTGACTCTCACTGGGGTACGGGTCCCACACACACTGACTCTCACTGGGGTATGGGTTCCACACACACTGACTCTCACTGGGGTACAGGTTCCACACACACTGACTCTCACTGGGGTACGGGTCCCACACACACTGACTCTCACTGGGGTACGGGTTCCACACACACTGACTCTCACTGGGGTACGGGTTCCACACACACTGACTCTCACTGGGGTACGGGTTCCACACACACTGACTCTCACTGGGGTACGAGTTCCACACACACTGACTCTCACTGGGGTACAGGTTCCACACACACTGAATCTCACTGGGGTACGGGTCCCACACACACTGACTCTCACTGGGGTACGGGTTCCACACACACTGACTCTCACTGGGGTACGGGTTCCACACACACTGACTCTCACTGGGGTACGGGTTCCACACACACTGACTCTCACTGGGGTACGGGTCCCACACACACTGACTCTCACTGGGGTACGGGTTCCACACACACTGACTCTCACTGGGGTACGGGTCCCACACACACTGACTCTCACTGAGGTACGGGTTCCACACACACTGACTCTCACTGGGGTACAGGTTCCACACACACTGACTCTCACTGGGGTACGGGTCCCACACACACTGACTCTCACTGGGGTACGGGTCCCACACACACTGACTCTCACTGGGGTATGGGTTCCACACACACTGACTCTCACTGGGGTACGGGTTCCACACACACTGACTCTCACTGGGGTACGGGTCCCACACACACTGACTCTCACTGGGGTACGGGTTCCACACACACTGACTCTCACTGAGCTGCAGGATTTGCCCTGCTGGGACAGTCCTTACCTGCGATCCTGTCTGTTCTATCAGAGCGAGGACTGTATCTTTGAGTTCAATGTCCTTGGCAGGGGCGTCCGTGAATACGTAGATTTGGGAATTTGGTGGTGAGTTTGTCAGGGCCAGCTGGGAGACGGGAAAAATAAGATTATACTTTAATCAGACAACAGCCCAACATGCACAGATATAGAGCACTTACCCCCAGATACGCGAGGGGGGGGTGGGTGGGAGTGGGGGGGGGGGGGGGGGGGGCGGTTAGGTGAGGGAGGGTGGGGGGGTAGGGGGGTTGGGGTGAGGGGGGGTAGGGGGGGTGGGGTGGGAGTGGGGGGGGGGGTTGGGTGAGGGAGGGTGGGGGGGTAGGGGGGTTGGGGTGAGGGGGGTAGGGGGGGTGGGGTGAGGGGGGGTGGGAGGGTGGGGGGGTAGTGGGGTGGGGTGAGGGGGGGTGGGAGGGTAGGGGGGGGTGGGGTGAGGGGGGGGAAGGGGTGGGGTGGGGGGTGTTGTGGGGGGTGGGATGGGGGGGTTGGGGGGGGATGGATGAGTCGAGAGACCACCCCAGATACAGGAGTGTGTGAGAGGGGGAGAGAGGGTTAGAGAGACCTCCCCAGATACTGGAGTGTGTGAGAGAGAGAGAGAGGGTTAGAGAGACCTCCCCTGATACAGGAGTGTGTGAGAGAGAGAGAGAGGGTTAGAGAGACCTCCCCTGATACAGGAGTGTGTGAGAGAGAGAGAGAGAGGGTTAGAGAGACCTCCCCAGATACAGGAGTGTGTGTGAGAGAGAGAGAGGGTTAGAGAGACCTCCCCAGATACTGGAGTGTGTGAGAGAGAGAGAGAGGGTTAGAGAGACCTCCCCTGATACAGAAGTGTGTGAGAGAGAGAGAGAGAGGGTTAGAGAGACCTCCCCAGATACTGGAGTGTGTGAGAGAGAGAGAGAGGGTTAGAGAGACCTCTCCAGATACTGGAGTGTGTGTGAGAGAGAGAGAGGGTTAGAGAGACCTCCCCTGATACAGGAGTGTGTGTGAGAGAGAGGGTTTAAGAGACCTCCCCTGATACAGGAGTGTGTGTGAGAGAGAGAGTGGGTTAGAGAGACCTCCCCAGATACAGGAGTGTGTGAGAGAGAGAGAGTGGGTTCGAGAGACCTCCCCACATACAGGAGTGTGAGAGAGAGGGTTAGAGAGACCTCCCCAGCTACAGGAGTGTGTGAGAGACAGGTTGGGAGAGCCAAGCCATCTCCCCAGTGTCACAGTCCTTCTCCAAGTAGGATGAGAAGGCATAGAATCTCTGTGGGTAGTGTTGAGGAATCGCCAAGGTAAAAATACTCTGATGGGGGTTAGGTACAGGCCCCCTGGCAGTCGTCAGGATGTGGGGCAGAAAATACATCATATAAAAAAGGCAATATTACAATAATCAGGGGGGACTTCAATAGAACATAGAACATAGAACATAGAAAGCCACAGCACAAACAGGCCCTTCGGCCCACAAGTTGCGCCGATCACATCCCCACCTCTAGGCCTATCTATAGCCCTCAATCCCATTAAATCCCATGTACTCATCCAGAAGTCTCTTAAAAGACCCCAACGAGTTTGCCTCCACCACCACCGACGTCAGCCGATTCCACTCACCCACCACCCTCTGAGTGAAAAACTTACCCCTGACATCTCCTCTGTACCTACCCCCCAGCACCTTAAACCTGTGTCCTCTCGTGACAACCATTTCACCCCTGGGTAAAAGCCTCTGAGAATCCACTCTATCAATACCTCTCAACATCTTGTACAACTCCATCAGGTCACCTCTCATCCTTCGTCTCTCCAGGGAGAAGAGACCAAGCTCCCTCAACCTATCCTCATAAGGCATGCCCCCCAATCCAGGCAACATCCTTGTAAATCTCCTCTGCACCCTTTCAATGGCTTCAACATCTTTCCTGTAATGAGGTGACCAGAACTGCGCGCAGTACTCCAAGTGGGGTCTAACCAGGGTCCTATAAAGCTGCAGCATTATCTCCCGACTCCTAAACTCAATCCCTCGATTAATGAAGGCGAGTACACCGTACGCCTTCTTGACCGCATCCTCCACCTGCGAGGCCGATTTAAGAGTCCTATGGACCCGGACCCCAAGGTCCTTCTGATCCTCTACACTGCTAAGAATGGTACCCTTCATATTATACTGCTGCTTCATCCCATTGGATCTGCCAAAATGGATCACCACACACTTATCCGGGTTGAAGTCCATCTGCCACTTCTCCGCCCAGTCTTGCATTCTATCTATGTCTCGCTGCAACTTCTGACATCCCTCCAAACTATCCACAACACCACCTACCTTGGTGTCGTCAGCAAACTTACCAACCCATCCCTCCACAATATGCAGGTGGACTGGGAAACTCAGGTAGGCAACGGATCCCAAGAGAAGGAATTTGTGGAATGTCTAAGAGATGGTATTTTGGAGCAGCTTGTGACAGAGCCTACTGGGAGCAGGCAATTCTGGATTTGGGGATGTGTAATGAGGCAGACTTGGTTAGGGAACTGAAGGTGAAGGAACCCTTAGGGAGCAGTGACCACGATACGATAGAATTTACCCTGCAGTTTGAGAGGGAGAAGCTGGAATCAGATGTAACGGTATTACAATTAAATAAAGGTAACTACAAAGACATGAGTGGGGAGCTGGGCAGAGTCGATTGGAAAGGGAGCCTTGCGGGGAAGACAGTGGAACAGCAATGGCAGGAGGTTTTGAGGGTAATTCGGGAGGCAGAACAGAAATTCATCCCAAATTCATCCGGACAATTGTGAGGTGATGCATTTTGGAAGGTCTAATACAGGTAGGAAATATACAGTAAATGGCAGAATCCTTAAGAGTATTGATAGGCAGAGGGATCTGGGTGTACAGGTACACAGGTCACTGAAAGTGGCAACGCAGGTGGAGAAGGTAGTCAAGAAGGCATACGGCATGCTTGCCTTCATCGGCCGGGGCATTGAGTTTAAAAATTGGCAAGTCACGTTGCAGCTTTATAGAACCTCAGTTAGGCCGCACTTGGAATATAGTGTTCAATTCTGGTCGCCACACCACCAGAAGGATGTGGAGGCTTTGGAGAGGGTACAGAAAGGATTTACCAGGATGTTGCCTGGTATGGAGGGCATTAGCGATGAGGAGAGATTGGAGAAACTTGGTTTGTTCTCACTGGAACGATGGAGGTTGAGGGGAGACCTGATAGAAGTCTACAAGATTATGAGAGGCATGGACAGAGTGGATAGTCAGAAGCTTTTTCCCAGGGTGGAAGAGTCAATGACTAGGGGGCACAGGTTTAAGGTGCGAGGGGCAAGGTTTAAAGGAGATGTACGAGGCAGATTTTTTACACAGAGGGTGGTGGGTGCCTGGAACTCGCTGCCGGGGGAGGGAGTGGAAGCGGATACGGTAGTGACTTTTAAGGGGCGTCTTGACAAATACATGAATAGGATGGGAATAGAGGGATATGGTCCCCGGAAGGGTCGGGGGTTTTAGTTCAGTCGGGCAGCAGGGTCGGTGCGGGCTTGGAGGGGCCTGTTCCTGTGCTGTAATTTTCTTTGTTCTTTGACTTGGGAGACATTGTTCAAGATTCTCTGAAGGTTAACGTGCAGGTTCAGTCGGAGTTAGGAAGGCAAATGCAATGTTCGCATTCATGTCGAGAGGGCTAGAATACAAGAGCAGGGATGGACTTCTGAGGCTGCATAGGGCTCTGGTCAGACCCCATTTGGAATATTGTGAGCAGTTTTGGGCCCCGTATCTAAGGAAGGATGTGCCGGCCTTGGAAAGGGTCCAGAGGAGGTTCACAAGAATGATCCCAGGAATGAAGAGCTTGTCGTATGAGGAACGGTTGAGGACTCTGGGTCTGTACTTGTTGGAGTTTAGAAGGATGAGGGGGGGATCTTATTGAAACTTACAGGATACCGCGAGACCTGGATAGAGTGGACGTGGAGAGGATGTTTCCACCAGTGGGAAAAACTAGAATCAGAGGGAACAACCTCAGGCTAAAGGGACGATCCTTTAAAACAGGGATGAGGAGGAATTCCTTCAGCCAGAGAGTGGTGAATCTGTGGAACTCTTTGCCGCAGAAGGCTGTGGAAGCCGGGTCATTGAGTGTCTTTAAGACAGAGATAGATAGGTTCCTGATTAATAAGGGGATCAGGGGTTATGGGGAAAAGGCAGGAGAATGGGGATGAGAAAAATATCAGCCATGATTGAATGGCGGAGCAGACTCGATGGGCCGAGTGGCCTCATTCTGCTCCTATGTCATATGGTCTTATGGAGTACTGACCTGTAATCCATGCAGACACATCTCTGGGAAGTCTCCCCCTCCTGTTGCCAGTAGCGATGAGATGGCCTGTTTAAAGATGTCTGGATCTGTGGATTTCTTCACTGGGCCAAAATCTGTGAGAAAACCCAATTGGGAACCAATGAGAATGTGTATCCACAGATAACAATCCTCTAAACTCACACTCCAATCATCACCTCAGTTACGTGGAGAGGTCAGCATCTCGGATGCCAGTCTCCAGCCAATTCGATTCACTCCACGTGATATCAAGAATCGGTTGGAGGCACTGGATACTGCAAAGGCAATGGGCCCTGATAACATTCCGGCAATAGTACTGAAGACTTGTGCTCCGGAACTTGCCGCTCCCCGAGCCAAGCTCTTCCAGTGCAGTTACAACACTGGCATCTACCCAACAATGTGGAAAATTGCCCAGGTATGTCCACAAAAAGCAGGACAAATCCAACCCGGCCAATTACTGCCCAATCAGTCTACTCTCGATCAGCAGTAAAGTAATGGAAGGGGTCATCGACAGCGCTATCAAGCAGCACCTGCTCAGCAATAACCTGCTCAGTGACGCCCAGTTTGGGTTTTGCCAGGGTCACTCAGCTCCTGACCTCATTACAGCCTTGGTTCAAACATGGACAAAAGAGCTGAATTCCAGAGGTGAGGTGAGAGTGACAGCGTCACTCTGTGTCACTCTGTTTCACTCTGAGTCACTCTGTGTCACTCTGTTTCACTCTGTGTCACTCTGAGTCACTCTGTTTCACTCTGAGTCACTCTGTTTCACTCTGAGTCACTCTGTGTCACTCTGTGTCACTCTGAGTCACTCTGTTTCACTCTGTGTCACTCTGAGTCACTCTGTGTCACTCTGTGTCACTCTGAGTCACTCTGTGTCACTCTGCGACACTCTGTGTCACTCTGTGTCACTCTGCGTCACTCTGTGTCACTCTGCGTCACTCTGTGTCACTCTGTGTCACTCTGCGTCACTCTGCGTCACTCTGCGTCACTCTGCGTCACTCTGCGTCACTCTGCGTCACTCTGCGTCACTCTGCGTCACTCTGTGTCACTCTGCGTCACTCTGCGTCACTCTGTCTCACTCTGTGTCACTCTGCGTCACTCTGCGTCACTCTGCGTCACTCTGTTTCACTCTGTTTCACTCTGTGTCTCTCTGTGTCACTCTGTGTCACACTGTGTCACTCTGCGTCACTCTGCGTCACTCTGTCTCACTCTGTGTCACTCTGCGTCACTCTGTGTCACTCTGTGTCACTCTGTTTCACTCTGGTTCACTCTGAGTCACTCTGTGTCACTCTGTGTCACTCTGAGTCACTCTGTGTCACTCTGCGTCACTCTGCGCCACTCTGCGTCACTCTGTGTCACTCTGTTTCACTCTGAGTCACTCTGTGTCACTCTGCGTCACTCTGTGTCACTCTACGTCACTCTGTGTCACTCTGCGTCACTCTGCGTCACTCTGTCTCACTCTGTCTCACTCTGTCTCACTCTGTGTCACTCTGCGTCACTCTGTGTCACTCTGTGTCACTCTGTTTCACTCTGTTTCACTCTGTGTCTCTCTGTGTCACTCTGTGTCACTCTGCGTCACTCTGAGTCACTCTGTGTCACTCTGTGTCACTCTGCGTCACTCTGCGTCACTCTGTGTCACTCTGTTTCACTCTGAGTCACTCTGTGTCACTCTGTTTCACTCTGTGTCACTCTGAGTCACTCTGTTTCACTCTGAGTCACTCTGTTTCACTCTGAGTCACTCTGTGTCACTCTGTTTCACTCTGAGTCACTCTGAGTCACTCTGTGTCACTCTGTGTCACTCTGAGTCACTCTGTTTCACTCTGTTTCACTCTGAGTCACTCTGTTTCACTCTGTGTCACTCTGAGTCACTCTGTGTCACTCTGTGTCACTCTGAGTCACTCTGTGTCACTCTGCGTCACTCTGTGTCACTCTGTGTCACTCTGTGTCACTCTGCGTCACTCTGCGTCACTCTGTGTCACTCTGTGTCACTCTGCGTCACTCTGTCTCACTCTGTGTCACTCTGCGTCACTCTGTGTCACTCTACGTCACTCTGTGTCACTCTGCGTCACTCTGCGTCACTCTGTCTCACTCTGTGTCACTCTGCGTCACTCTGTGTCACTCTGTGTCACTCTGTTTCACTCTGTTTCACTCTGCGTCACTCTGTCTCACTCTGTCTCACTCTGCGTCACTCTGCGTCACTCTGTGTCACTCTGTGTCACTCTGTGTCACTCTGCGTCACTCTGTGTCACTCTGTTTCACTCTGTGTCACTCTGCGTCACTCTGTTTCACTCTGTGTCACTCTGTGTCACTCTGTTTCACTCTGTGTCACTCTGCGTCACTCTGTGTCACTCTGTGTCACTCTGCGTCACTCTGTGTCACTCTGTTTCACTCTGTGTCACTCTGTTTCACTCTGCGTCACTCTGCGTCACTCTGTGTCACTCTGCGTCACTCTGTCACTCTGTTTCACTCTGTGTCACTCTGTGTCACTCTGTGTCACTCTGTCACTCTGTGTCACTCTGTGTCACTCTGTGTCACTCTGCATCACTCTGTCTCACTCTGTCTCACTCTGCGTCACTCTGCGTCACTCTGTGTCACTCTGTTTCACTCTGTGTCACTCTGCGTCACTCTGCGTCACTCTGCGTCACTCTGTGTCACTCTGCGTCACTCTGTTTCACTCTGTGTCACTCTGCGTCACTCTGTGTCACTCTGTTTCACTCTGTGTCACTCTGTGTCACTCTGTGTCACTCTGTTTCACTCTGTGTCACTCTGCGTCACTCTGTGTCACTCTGCGTCACTCTGTTTCACTCTGGTTCACTCTGAGTCACTCTGTGTCACTCTGTGTCACTCTGAGTCACTCTGTGTCACTCTGCGTCACTCTGCGTCACTCTGCGTCACTCTGCGTCACTCTGTTTCACTCTGTGTCACTCTGAGTCACTCTGTTTCACTCTGAGTCACTCTGTTTCACTCTGTTTCACTCTGAGTCACTCTGAGTCACTCTGTGTCACTCTGTGTCACTCTGAGTCACTCTGTTTCACTCTGTGTCACTCTGAGTCACTCTGTGTCACTCTGTGTCACTCTGAGTCACTCTGTGTCACTCTGTGTCACTCTGCGTCACTCTGTGTCACTCTGTGTCACTCTGCGTCACTCTGTGTCACTCTGCGTCACTCTGTGTCACTCTGTCTCACTCTGCGTCACTCTGCGTCACTCTGCGTCACTCTGCGTCACTCTGCGTCACTCTGTCTCACTCTGTGTCACTCTGTGTCACTCTGCGTCACTCTGTGTCACTCTACGTCACTCTGTGTCACTCTGCGTCACTCTGCGTCACTCTGTCTCACTCTGCGTCACTCTGTGTCACTCTGTTTCACTCTGTTTCACTCTGTTTCACTCTGCGTCACTCTGTCTCACTCTGCGTCACTCTGCGTCACTCTGTGTCACTCTGCGTCACTCTGTGTCACTCTGTGTCACTCTGTTTCACTCTGTGTCACTCTGCGTCACTCTGCGTCACTCTGCGTCACTCTGTGTCACTCTGCGTCACTCTGTGTCACTCTGTTTCACTCTGCGTCACTCTGCGTCACTCTGCGTCACTCTGCGTCACTCTGCGTCACTCTGCGTCACTCTGTGTCACTCTGCGTCACTCTGTGTCACTCTGTGTCACTCTGTGTCACTCTGCGTCACTCTGCGTCACTCTGTGTCACTCTGTTTCACTCTGGTTCACTCTGAGTCACTCTGTGTCACTCTGTGTCACTCTGAGTCACTCTGTGTCACTCTGTGTCACTCTGCGTCACTCTGCGTCACTCTGTGTCACTCTGAGTCACTCTGAGTCACTCTGTGTCACTCTGTTTCACTCTGTGTCACTCTGAGTCACTCTGTTTCACTCTGAGTCACTCTGTTTCACTCTGAGTCACTCTGTGTCACTCTGTTTCACTCTGAGTCACTCTGAGTCACTCTGTGTCACTCTGTGTCACTCTGAGTCACTCTGTTTCACTCTGTGTCACTCTGAGTCACTCTGTGTCACTCTGAGTCACTCTGAGTCACTCTGTGTCACTCTGCGTCACTCTGCGTCACTCTGTGTCACTCTGCGTCACTCTGTGTCACTCTGCGTCACTCTGTGTCACTCTGTCTCACTCTGCGTCACTCTGCGTCACTCTGCGTCACTCTGCGTCACTCTGCGTCACTCTGTCTCACTCTGTGTCACTCTGCGTCACTCTGTGTCACTCTGTTTCACTCTGTTTCACTCTGCGTCACTCTGTCTCACTCTGCGTCACTCTGCGTCACTCTGTGTCACTCTGTGTCACTCTGTTTCACTCTGTGTCACTCTGCGTCACTCTGTGTCACTCTGTGTCACTCTGCGTCACTCTGTGTCACTCTGTTTCACTCTGTGTCACTCTGCGTCACTCTGTTTCACTCTGTGTCACTCTGTGTCACTCTGTTTCACTCTGTGTCACTCTGCGTCACTCTGTGTCACTCTGTGTCACTCTGCGTCACTCTGTGTCACTCTGTTTCACTCTGTGTCACTCTGCGTCACTCTGTCACTCTGTTTCACTCTGTGTCACTCTGTGTCACTCTGTGTCACTCTGTGTCACTCTGTCACTCTGTGTCACTCTGTGTCACTCTGCGTCACTCTGCATCACTCTGTCTCACTCTGTCTCACTCTGCGTCACTCTGCGTCACTCTGTGTCACTCTGTTTCACTCTGTGTCACTCTGCGTCACTCTGCGTCACTCTGCGTCACTCTGTGTCACTCTGCGTCACTCTGTTTCACTCTGTGTCACTCTGCGTCACTCTGTGTCACTCTGTTTCACTCTGTGTCACTCTGTGTCACTCTGTGTCACTCTGTTTCACTCTGTGTCACTCTGCGTCACTCTGCGTCACTCTGCGTCACTCTGTTTCACTCTGTGTCACTCTGCGTCACTCTGCGTCACTCTGTTTCACTCTGTTTCACTCTGTGTCACTCTGTCACTCTGCGTCACTCTGTTTCACTCTGTTTCACTCTGTGTCACTCTGTGTCACTCTGTGTCACTCTGTTTCACTCTGTTTCACTCTGTGTCACTCTGTGTCACTCTGTGTCACTCTGCGTCACTCTACGTCACTCTGTGTCACTCTGTGTCACTCTGTTTCACTCTGTGTCACTCTGCGTCACTTTGTCACTCTGTGTCACTCTGTTTCACTCTGAGTCACTCTGTGTCACTCTGTGTCACTCTTTCACTCTGCGTCACTCTTTCACTCTGCGTCACTCTGTGTCACTCTGTGTCACTCTGTTTCACTCTGTGTCACTCTGCGTCACTCTGAGTCACTCTGAGTCACTCTGTTTCACTCTGCGTCACTCTGAGTCACTCTGAGTCACTCTGAGTCACTCTGTTCCACTCTGTGTCACTCTGTGTCACTCTGCGTCACTCTGTGTCACTCTGTGTCACTCTGCGTCACTCTGTTTCACTCTGAGTCACTCTGTGTCACTCTGTTTCACTCTGCGTCACTCTGTTTCACTCTGTTTCACTCTGCGTCACTCTGAGTCACTCTGTGTCACTCTGTTTCACTCTGCGTCACTCTGAGTCACTCTGTGTCACTCTGTGTCACTCTGTTCCACTCTGTGTCACTCTGTGTCACTCTGCGTCACTCTGTGTCACTCTGTTCCACTCTGTGTCACTCTGTGTCACTCTGCGTCACTCTGTGTCACTCTGCGTCACTCTGTTTCACTCTGAGTCACTCTGTGTCACTCTGTTTCACTCTGAGTCACTCTGTGTCACTCTGTTTCACTCTGCGTCACTCTGCGTCACTCTGTGTCACTCTGAGTCACTCTGAGTCACTCTGTGTCACTCTGTTTCACTCTGTTTCACTCTGAGTCACTCTGTGTCACTCTGTGTCACTCTGCGTCACTCTGTGTCACTCTGTATCACTCTGTTTCACTCTGTTTCACTCTGAGTCACTCTGTGTTATTCTGCGTCACTCTGTGTCACTCTGAGTCACTCTGTGTCACTCTGTGTCACTCTGTGTCACTCTGTGTCACTCTGTGTCACTCTGTTTCACTCTGCGTCACTCTGAGTCACTCTGAGTCACTCTGTGTTATTCTGCGTCACTCTGCGTCACTCTGAGTCACTCTGTTTCACTCAGTGTCACTCTGTGTCAGTCTGTTTCACTCTGTGTCACTCTGAGTCACTCTGTGTCACTCTGAGTCACTCTGTTTCACTCTGTGTCACTCTGTGTCAGTCTGTTTCACTCTGTGTCACTCTGTTTCACTCTGTGTGACTCTGTGTCACTCTGTTTCACTCTGCGTCACTCTGAGTCACTCTGTGTCACACTGTGTCACTCTGTGTCACTCTGTTTCACTCTGTGTCACCCTGTGTCAGTCTGTTTCACTCTGCGTCACTCTGCGTCACTCTGTGTCACTCTGTGTCACTCTGTTTCACTCTGTGTCACTCTGTTTCACTCTGTGTCACTGTGTCAGTCTGTTTCACTCTGTGTCACTCTGTTTCACTCTGTGTCACTCTGTGTCACTCTGTGTCACTCTGTTTCACTCTGCGTCACTCTGTTTCACTCTGTGTCACGCTGTTTCACTCTGTTTCACTCTGCGGCACTCTGTGTCACTCTGTGTCACTCTGTGTCACTCTGTGTCACTCTGTTTCACTCTGTGTCACTCTGTTTCACTCTGTGTCACTCTGTGTCAGTCTGTTTCACTCTGAGTCACTCTGTTTCACTCTGTTTCACTCTGTGTCACTCTGTGTCACTCTGTTTCACTCTGCGTCACTCTGTGTCACTCTGCGTCACTCTGTGTCACTCTGTTTCACTCTGTTTCACTCTGCGTCACTCTGTGTCACTCTGTGTCACTCTGTGTCACTCTGTTTCACTCTGTGTCACTCTGTTTCACTCTGTGTCACTCTGTGTCAGTCTGTTTCACTCTGAGTCACTCTGTTTCACTCTGTGTCACTCTGTGTCACTCTGTGTCACTCTGTTTCACTCTGTGTCACTCTGTGTCACTCTGTTTCACTCTGCGTCACTCTGTGTCACTCTGCGTCACTCTGTGTCACTCTGTTTCACTCTGTTTCACTCTGAGTCACTCTGTGTCACTCTGTGTCACTCTGCGTCACTCTGTTTCACTCTGTGTCACTCTGACTCACTCTGTGTCACTCTGTGTCACTCTGTGTCACTCTGGTTCACTCTGAGTCACTCTGTGTCACTCTGTGTCACTCTGTGTCACTCTGCGTCACTCTGTTTCACTCTGGTTCACTCTGAGTCACTCTGTGTCACTCTGAGTCACTCTGTGTCACTCTGAGTCACTCTGCGTCACTCTGCGTCACTCTGTTTCACTCTGTTTCACTCTGTGTTTCTCTGTGTCACTCTGAGTCACTCTGCGTCACTCTGCGTCACTCTGCGTCACTCTGTTTCACTCTGTGTCACTCTGTGTCACTCTGCGTCACTCTGCGTCACTCTGTTTCACTCTGGTTCACTCTGAGTCACTCTGTGTCACTCTGTGTCACTCTGTGTCACTCTGAGTCACTCTGGGTCACTCTGTGTCACTCTGTTTCACTCTGTGTTACTCTGTGTCACTCTGAGTCACTCTGCGTCACTCTGCGTCACTCTGGTTCACTCTGGTTCACTCTGAGTCACTCTGCGTCACTCTGTGTTACTCTGTGTCACTCTGAGTCACTCTGCGTCACTCTGCGTCACTCTGTTTCACTCTGGTTCACTCTGAGTCACTCTGTGTCACTCTGTGTCACTCTGTGTCACTCTGTTTCACTCTGTGTCACTCTGAGTCACTCTGTGTCACTCTGAGTCACTCTGTGTTACTCTGTTTCACTCTGCGTCACTCTGAGTCACTCTGTGTCACTCTGTGTCACTCTGTGTCACTCTGTTTCACTCTGTGTCACTCTGCGTCACTCTGTGTCACTCTGTTTCACTCTGCGTCACTCTGCGTCACTCTGTGTCACTCTGTTTCACTCTGTTTCACTCTGCGTCACTCTGCGTCACTCTGTGTCACTCTGTGTCACTCTGTGTCACTCTGTGTCACTCTGCGTCACTCTGCGTCACTCTGTGTCACTCTGCGTCACTCTGTGTCACTCTGTGTCACTCTGTGTCACTCTGTGTCACTCTGCGTCACTCTGTGTCACTCTGCGTCACTCTGTTTCACTCTGTGTCACTCTGTGTCAGTCTGTTTCACTCTGAGTCACTCTGTTTCACTCTGTGTCACTCTGTGTCACTCTGTGTCACTCTGTTTCACTCTGTGTCACTCTGTGTCACTCTGTTTCACTCTGCGTCACTCTGTGTCACTCTGCGTCACTCTGCGTCACTCTGTTTCACTCTGTTTCACTCTGAGTCACTCTGTGTCACTCTGTGTCACTCTGCGTCACTCTGTTTCACTCTGTGTCACTCTGACTCACTCTGTGTCACTCTGTGTCACTCTGGTTCACTCTGAGTCACTCTGTGTCACTCTGTGTCACTCTGTGTCACTCTGCGTCACTCTGTTTCACTCTGGTTCACTCTGAGTCACTCTGTGTCACTCTGTGTCACTCTGAGTCACTCTGTGTCACTCTGAGTCACTCTGAGTCACTCTGTGTCACTCTGAGTCACTCTGCGTCACTCTGCGTCACTCTGTTTCACTCTGTTTCACTCTGTGTTTCTCTGTGTCACTCTGAGTCACTCTGCGTCACTCTGCGTCACTCTGCGTCACTCTGTTTCACTCTGTGTCACTCTGTGTCACTCTGCGTCACTCTGCGTCACTCTGTTTCACTCTGGTTCACTCTGGTTCACTCTGAGTCACTCTGTGTCACTCTGTGTCACTCTGTGTCACTCTGAGTCACTCTGGGTCACTCTGTGTCACTCTGTTTCACTCTGTGTTACTCTGTGTCACTCTGAGTCACTCTGCGTCACTCTGCGTCACTCTGCGTCACTCTGTTTCACTCTGGTTCACTCTGAGTCACTCTGCGTCACTCTGTGTTACTCTGTGTCACTCTGAGTCACTCTGCGTCACTCTGCGTCACTCTGTTTCACTCTGGTTCACTCTGAGTCACTCTGTGTCACTCTGTGTCACTCTGTTTCACTCTGTGTCACTCTGAGTCACTCTGTGTCACTCTGAGTCACTCTGTGTTACTCTGTTTCACTCTGCGTCACTCTGAGTCACTCTGTGTCACTCTGTGTCACTCTGTGTCACTCTGTTTCACTCTGTGTCACTCTGCGTCACTCTGTGTCACTCTGTTTCACTCTGCGTCACTCTGCGTCACTCTGTGTCACTCTGTTTCACTCTGTGTCAGTCTGTTTCACTCTGTGTCACTCTGTGTCACTCTGTTTCACTCTGTTTCACTCTGCGTCACTCTGCGTCACTCTGCGTCACTCTGCGTCACTCTGTGTCACTCTGTGTCACTCTGCGTCACTCTGCGTCACTCTGTGTCACTCTGTGTCACTCTGTTTCACTCTGTTTCACTCTGCGTCACTCTGTTTCACTCTGTTTCACTCTGTGTCACTCTGTTTCACTCTGTGTCACTCTGTGTCACTCTGTTTCACTCTGCGTCACTCTGCGTCACTCTGTTTCACTCTGCGTCACTCTGTGTCACTCTGTGTCACTCTGTGTCACTCTGCGTCACTCTGTGTCACTCTGTGTCACTCTGTGTTACTCTGTGTCACTCTGAGTCACTCTGCGTCACTCTGTGTCACTCTGTGTCACTCTGTGTTACTCTGTGTCACTCTGAGTCACTCTGCGTCACTCTGCGTCACTCTGCGTCACTCTGTTTCACTCTGTTTCACTCTGCGTCACTCTGTTTCACTCTGTTTCACTCTGTGTCACTCTGTGTCACTCTGTTTCACTCTGCGTCACTCTGTTTCACTCTGCGTCACTCTGCGTCACTCTACGTCACTCTGTGTCACTCTGTGTCACTCTGCGTCACTCTGTTTCACTCTGCGTCACTCTGCGTCACTCTGCGTCACTCTGTGTCACTCTGTGTCACTCTGTTTCACTCTGCGTCACTCTGTTTCACTCTGCGTCACTCTGCGTCACTCTGTGTCACTCTGCGTCACTCTGTGTCACTCTGTTTCACTCTGTTTCACTCTGCGTCACTCTGTTTCACTCTGCGTCACTCTGTGTCACTCTGCGTCACTCTGCGTCACTCTGTGTCACTCTGTGTCACTCTGTTTCACTCTGTTTCACTCTGTGTCACTCTGTTTCACTCTGTGTCACTCTGTTTCACTCTGTGTCACTCTGAGTCACTCTGTTTCACTCTGTGTCACTCTGTTTCACTCTGTTTCACTCTGAGTCACTCTGTGTCACTCTGTGTCACTCTGTGTCACTCTGCGTCACTCTGTGTCACTCTGTTTCACTCTGTTTCACTCTGCGTCACTCTGTTTCACTCTGTTTCACTCTGTGTCACTCTGTGTCACTCTGTTTCACTCTGCGTCACTCTGTTTCACTCTGCGTCACTCTGCGTCACTCTACGTCACTCTGTGTCACTCTGTGTCACTCTGCGTCACTCTGTTTCACTCTGCGTCACTCTGCGTCACTCTGCGTCACTCTGTGTCACTCTGTGTCACTCTGTTTCACTCTGCGTCACTCTGCGTCACTCTGCGTCACTCTGCGTCACTCTGTGTCACTCTGCGTCACTCTGTGTCACTCTGTTTCACTCTGTTTCACTCTGCGTCACTCTGTTTCACTCTGCGTCACTCTGTGTCACTCTGCGTCACTCTGCGTCACTCTGTGTCACTCTGTGTCACTCTGTTTCACTCTGTTTCACTCTGTGTCACTCTGTTTCACTCTGTGTCACTCTGTTTCACTCTGTGTCACTCTGTGTCAATCTGAGTCACTCTGTTTCACTCTGTGTCACTCTGTTTCACTCTGCGTCACTCTGTTTCACTCTGTTTCACTCTGTGTCACTCTGAGTCACTCTGCGTCACTCTGTGTCACTCTGTGTCACTCTGTTTCACTCTGTGTCACTCTGTGTCACTCTGTTTCACTCTGTGTCACTCTGTGTCACTCTGTGTCACTCTGAGTCACTCTGCGTCACTCTGTTTCACTCTGTCTCACTCTGTCTCTCTGCGTCACTCTGTTTCACTCTGTGTCACTCTGTTTCACTCTGTGTCACTCTGTGTCACTCTGTGTCACTCTGTTTCACTCTGTGTCACTCTGTTTCACTCTGTTTCACTCTGAGTCACTCTGCGTCACTCTGTGTCACTCTGTGTCACTCTGTGTCACTCTGTGTCACTCTGCGTCACTCTGCGTCACTCTGTCTCACTCTGCGTCACTCTGTGTCACTCTGCGTCACTCTGCGTCACTCTGTTTCACTCTGTTTCACTCTGTGTCACTCTGTGTCACTCTGTTTCACTCTGTTTCACTCTGTGTCACTCTGTGTCACTCTGTTTCACTCTGCGTCACTCTGCGTCACTCTGTTTCACTCTGTGTCACTCTGTGTCACTCTGTTTCACTCTGCGTCACTCTGCGTCACTCTGTGTCACTCTGTTTCACTCTGCGTCACTCTGAGTCACTCTGTTTCACTCTGTTTCACTCTGAGTCACTCTGTGTCACTCTGAGTCACTCTGCGTCACTCTGAGTCACTCTGTTTCACTCTGTTTCACTCTGCGTCACTCTGAGTCACTCTGTTTCACTCTGTTTCACTCTGTGTCACTCTGTTTCACTCTGCGTCACTCTGCGTCACTCTGCTTCACTCTGTTTCACTCTGCGTCACTCTGCGTCACTCTGCGTCACTCTGCGTCACTCTGTGTCACTCTGTTTCACTCTGTTTCACTCTGCGTCACTCTGTGTCACTCTGTCTCACTCTGCGTCACTCTGTGTCACTCTGCGTCACTCTGCGTCACTCTGCGTCACTCTGTTTCACTCTGCGTCACTCTGTTTCACTCTGTTTCACTCTGCGTCACTCTGTGTCACTCTGAGTCACTCTGCGTCACTCTGTGTCACTCTGCGTCACTCTGTTTCACTCTGTTTCACTCTGCGTCACTCTGTGTCACTCTGAGTCACTCTGCGTCACTCTGTTTCACTCTGCGTCACTCTGTTTCACTCTGTTTCACTCTGCGTCACTCTGTGTCACTCTGTGTCACTCTGCGTCACTCTGCGTCACTCTGCGTCACTCTGCTTCACTCTGTTTCACTCTGCGTCACTCTGCGTCACTCTGCGTCACTCTGCGTCACTCTGTGTCACTCTGTTTCACTCTGTTTCACTCTGCGTCACTCTGCGTCACTCTGCGTCACTCTGCGTCACTCTGTTTCACTCTGTTTCACTCTGCGTCACTCTGCGTCACTCTGCGTCACTCTGTGTCACTCTGTGTCACTCTGTTTCACTCTGTTTCACTCTGCGTCACTCTGCGTCACTCTGCGTCACTCTGCGTCACTCTGTTTCACTCTGTTTCACTCTGCGTCACTCTGCGTCACTCTGTTTCACTCTGCGTCACTCTGTTTCACTCTGTTTCACTCTGCGTCACTCTGTGTCACTCTGAGTCACTCTGCGTCACTCTGTTTCACTCTGCGTCACTCTGTTTCACTCTGTTTCACTCTGCGTCACTCTGTGTCACTCTGTTTCACTCTGCGTCACTCTGCGTCACTCTGCGTCACTCTGCTTCACTCTGTTTCACTCTGCGTCACTCTGCGTCACTCTGCGTCACTCTGCGTCACTCTGTGTCACTCTGTTTCACTCTGTTTCACTCTGCGTCACTCTGTGTCACTCTGTTTCACTCCGCGTCACTCTGTGTCACTCTGTGTCACTCTGCGTCACTCTGCGTCACTCTGTTTCACTCTGTTTCACTCTGCGTCACTCTGTTTCACTCTGCGTCACTCTGCGTCACTCTGTGTCACTCTGTTTCACTCCGCGTCACTCTGTGTCACTCTGTTTCACTCTGTTTCACTCTGTGTCACTCTGTCTCACTCTGTGTCACTCTGCGTCACTCTGTTTCACTCTGTGTCACTCTGTGTCGCTCTGCGTCACTCTGTGTCACTCTGAGTCACTCTGTGTCACTCTGTCTCACTCTGTGTCACTCTGCGTCACTCTGTTTCACTCTGTGTCACTCTGTGTCGCTCTGCGTCACTCTGTGTCACTCTGTGTCGCTCTGTGTCGCTCTGTGTCGCTCTGTGTCACTCTGTGTCGCTCTGCATCACTCTGTGTCGCTCTGTGTCACTCTGTGTCGCTCTGTGTCACCCGATATTGCTCTGTGCTACACTCCATCAATCTCTGACGGATTCTCACCTGGGTCATTGAAAGGGACCAGGACGTAGAAGGAAGGTTGCTGAGGAGTTCCCAGAGTGTTGTCGATGATAGAAATGGTTTTTTGTTTCACAGCTGCGATATCGTCACTCATACTTCCCGTGGTATCGATCACAAAGATCAGAGCAGAGGGGCTGTCAACATTCAAAAACCTGCAGAACAACACAGGCAGAACTCAGGAATCTCCCCTACACTGTCCCCATCAAACACTCCCAGGACAGGTACAGCAGGGGGTTAGATACAGAGTAAAGCTCCCTCTACACTGTCCCCATCAAACACTCCCAGGACAGGTACAGCACGGGGTTAGATACAGAGTAAAGCTCCCTCTACACTGTCCCCCATCAAACACTCCCAGGACAGGTACAGCACGGGGTTAGATACAGAGTAAAGCTCCCTCTACACTGTCCCCATCAAACACTCCCAGGACAGGTACAGCACGGGGTTAGATACAGAGTAAAGCTCCCTCTACACTGTCCCCATCAAACACTCTCAGGACAGGAACAGCACAGGGTTAGATACAGAGTAAAGCTCCCTCTACACTGTCCCCATCAAACACTCCCAGGACAGGTACAGCACGGGGTTAGATACAGAGTAAAGCTCCCTCTACACTGTCCCCATCAAACACTCCCAGGACAGGTACAGCACGGGGTTAGATACAGAGTAAAGCTCCCTCTAAACTGTCCCCATCAAACACTCCCAGGACAGGTACAGCACGGGGTTAGATGCAGAGTAAAGCTCCCTCTACACTGTCCCCATCAAACACTCCCAGGACAGGGACAGCACGGGGTTAGATACAGAGTAAAGCTCCCTCTACACTGTCCCCATCAAACACTCCCAGGACAGATACAGCACGGGGTTAGATACAGAGTAAAGCTCCCTCTACCCTGTCCCCATCAAACACTCCCAGGACAGGTACAGCACGGGGTTAGATACAGAGTAAAGCTCCCTCTACACTGTCCCCCATCAAACTCTCCCAGGACAGGTACAGCACGGGGTTAGATACAGAGTAAAGCTCCCTCTACACTGTCCCCATCAAACACTCCCAGGGCAGGTACAGCACGGGGTTAGATACAGAGTAAAGCTCCCTCTACACTGTTCCCATCAAACACTCCCAGGACAGGTACAGCACGGGGTTAGATACAGAGTAAAGCTCCCTCTACACTGTCCCCCATCAAACTCTCCCAGGACAGGTACAGCACGGGGTTAGATACAGAGTAAAGCTCCCTCTACGCTCTCCCCATCAAACACTCCCAGGACAGGTACAGCACGGGGTTAGATACAGAGTAAAGCTCCCTCTACACTGTCCCCCATCAAACACTCCCAGGAGAGGTACAGCACGGGGTTAGATACAGAGTAAAGCTCCCTCTACACTGTCCCCCATCAAACACTCCCAGGACAGGTACAGCACGGGGTTAGATACAGAGTAAAGCTCCCTCTACACTGTCCCCCATCAAACACTCCCAGGACAGGTACAGCACGGGGTTAGATACAGAGTAAAGCTCCCTCTACACTGTCCCCCATCAAACACTCCCAGGACAGGTACAGCACGGAGTTAGATAAAGAGTAAAGCTCCCTCTACACTGCCCCCATCAACCACTCCCAGGACAGGTACAGCACGGGGTTAGATACAGAGTAAAGCTCCCTCTACACTGTCCCCCATCAAACACTCCCAGGACAGGTACAGCACGGGGTTAGATACAGAGTAAAGCTCCCTCTACACTGTCCCCCCATCAAACACTCCCAGGACAGGTACAGCACGGGGTTAGATACAGAGTAAAGCACCCCCTACACTGTCCCCCATCAAACACTCCCAGGACAGGTACAGCACGGGGTTAGATACAGAGTAAAGCTCCCTCTACACTGTCCCCATCAAACACTCCCAGGACAGGTACAGCACGGGGTTAGATACAGAGTAAAGATCCCTCTACACTGTCCCCATCAAACACTCCCAGGACGGGTACAGCACAGGGTTAGATACAGAGTAAAGCTCCCTCTACACTGTCCCCATCAAACACTCCCAGGACAGGTACAGCATGGGGTTAGATACAGAGTAAAGCTCCCTCTGCACTGTCCCCATCAAACACTCCCAGGACAGGTACAGCACGGGGTTAAATACAGAGTAAAGCTCCCTCTACGCTGTCCCCATCAAACACTCCCAGGACAGGTACAGCACGGGGTTAGATACAGAGTAAAGCTCCCTCCACACTGTCCCCATCAAACACTCCCAGGACAGGGACAGCACGGGGTTAGATACAGAGTAACGCTCCCTCTACACTGTCCCCATCAAACACTCCCAGGACAGATACGGCACGGGGTTAGATACAGAGTAAAGCTCCCTCCACACTGTCCCCCATCAAACTCTCCCAGGACAGGTACAGCACGGGGTTAGATACAGAGTAAAGCTCCCTCTACACTGTCCCCATCAAACACTCCCAGGGCAGGTACAGCACGGGGTTAGATACAGAGTAAAGCTCCCTCTACACTGTTCCCATCAAACACTCCCAGGACAGGTACAGCACGGGGTTAGATACAGAGTAAAGCTCCCTCTACACTGTCCCCCATCAAACTCTCCCAGGACAGGTACAGCACGGGGTTAGATACAGAGTAAAGCTCCCTCTACGCTCTCCCCATCAAACACTCCCAGGACAGGTACAGCACGGGGTTAGATACAGAGTAAAGCTCCCTCTACACTGTCCCCCATCAAACACTCCCAGGAGAGGTACAGCACGGGGTTAGATACAGAGTAAAGCTCCCTCTACACTGTCCCCCATCAAACACTCCCAGGACAGGTACAGCACGGGGTTAGATACAGAGTAAAGCTCCCTCTACACTGTCCCCCATCAAACACTCCCAGGACAGGTACAGCACGGGGTTAGATACAGAGTAAAGCTCCCTCTACACTGTCCCCCATCAAACACTCCCAGGACAGGTACAGCACGGAGTTAGCTAAAGAGTAAAGCTCCCTCTACACTGCCCCCATCAACCACTCCCAGGACAGGTACAGCACGGGGTTAGATACAGAGTAAAGCTCCCTCTACACTGTCCCCCATCAAACACTCCCAGGACAGGTACAGCACGGGGTTAGATACAGAGTAAAGCTCCCTCTACACTGTCCCCCCATCAAACACTCCCAGGACAGGTACAGCACGGGGTTAGATACAGAGTAAAGCACCCCCTACACTGTCCCCCATCAAACACTCCCAGGACAGGTACAGCACGGGGTTAGATACAGAGTAAAGCTCCCTCTACACTGTCCCCATCAAACACTCCCAGGACAGGTACAGCACGGGGTTAGATACAGAGTAAAGATCCCTCTACACTGTCCCCATCAAACACTCCCAGGACGGGTACAGCACAGGGTTAGATACAGAGTAAAGCTCCCTCTACACTGTCCCCATCAAACACTCCCAGGACAGGTACAGCATGGGGTTAGATACAGAGTAAAGCTCCCTCTGCACTGTCCCCATCAAACACTCCCAGGACAGGTACAGCACGGGGTTAAATACAGAGTAAAGCTCCCTCTACGCTGTCCCCATCAAACACTCCCAGGACAGGTACAGCACGGGGTTAGATACAGAGTAAAGCTCCCTCCACACTGTCCCCATCAAACACTCCCAGGACAGGGACAGCACGGGGTTAGATACAGAGTAACGCTCCCTCTACACTGTCCCCATCAAACACTCCCAGGACAGATACGGCACGGGGTTAGATACAGAGTAAAGCTCCCTCCACACTGTCCCCATCAAACACTCCCAGGACAGGTACAGCACGGGGTTAGATACAGAGTAAAGCTCCCTCTACACTGTCCCCCATCAAACACTCCCAGGACAGGTACAGCACGGGGTTAGATACAGAGTAAAGCTCCCTCTACACTGTCCCCATCAAACACTCCCAGGACAGGGACAGCACGGGGTTAGATACAGAGTAAAGCTCCCTCTACACTGTCCCCATCAAACACTCCCAGGACAGGTACAGCACGGGGTTAGATACAGAGTAAAGCTCCCTCTACACTGTCCCCATCAAACACTCCCAGGACAGGTACAGCACGGGGTTAGATACAGAGTAAAGCTCCCTCTACACTGTCCCCATCAAACACTCCCAGGACAGGTACAGCACGGGGTTAGATACAGAGTAAAGCTCCCTCTACACTGTCCCCATCAAACACTCCCAGGACAGATACGGCACGGGGTTAGATACAGAGTAAAGCTCCCTCTGCACTGTCCCCCATCAAACACTCCCAGGACAGGTACAGCACGGGGTTAGATACAGAGTAAAGCTCCCTCTACACTGTCCCCCATCAAACATTCCCAGGACAGGTACGGCACGGGGTTAGATACAGAGTAAAGCTCCCTCTCCACTGTCCCCCATCAAACACTCCCAGGACAGGTACAGCACGGGGTTAGATACAGAGTAAAGCTCCCTCTACACTGTCCCCATCAGACACTCCCAGGACAGGTACGGCACGGGGTTAGATACAGAGTAAAGCTCCCTCTACACTGTCCCCATCAAACACTCCCAGGACAGGTACAGCACGGGGTTAGATACAGAGTAAAGCTCCCTCTACACTGTCCCCATCAAACACTCCCAGGACAGGTACAGCACGGGGTTAGATACAGAGTAAAGCTCCCTCTACACTGTCCCCATCAAACACTCCCAGGACAGGTACAGCATGGGGTTAGATACAGAGTAAAGCTCCCTCTACACTGTCCCCATCAAACACTCCCAGGACAGGTACAGCACGGGGTTAGATACAGAGTAAAGCTCCCTCTACACTGTCCCCATCAAACACTCCCAGGACAGGTACAGCACGGGGTTAGATACAGAGTAAAGCTCCCTCTACACTGTCCCCATCAAACACTCCCAGGACAGGTACAGCACGGGGTTAGATACAGAGTAAAGCTCCCTCTACACTCTCCCCCATCAAACACTCCCAGGACAGGTACAGCACGGGGTTAGATACAGAGTAAAGCTCCCTCTACACTGACCCCCAAACACTCCCAGGACAGGTACAGCATGGGGTTAGATACAGAGTAAAGCTCCCTCTACACTGTCCCCATCAAACACTCCCAGGACAGGTACAGCACGGGGTTAGATACAGAGTAAAGCTCCCTCTACACTGTCCCCATCAAACACTCCCAGGACAGGTACAGCACGGGGTTAGATACAGAGTAAAGCTCCCTCTACACTGTCCCCATCAAACACTCCCAGGACAGGTACAGCACGGGGTTAGATACAGAGTAAAGCTCCCTCTACACTGTCCCCATCAAACACTCCCGGGACAGGTACAGCACGGGGTTAGATACAGAGTAAAGCTCCCTCTACACTGTCCCCCATCAAACACTCCCAGGACAGGTACAGCACGGGGTTAGATACAGAGTAAAGCTCCCTCTACACTGTCCCCATCAAACACTCCCAGGACAGGTACAGCACGGGGTTAGATACAGAGTAAAGCTCCCTCTACACTGTCCCCATCAAACACTCCCAGGACAGGTACAGCACGGGGTTAGATACAGAGTAAAGCTCCGTCTACACATGTCCCCATCAAACACTCCCAGGACAGGTACAGCACGGGGTTAGATACAGAGTAAAGCTCCCTCTACACTGTCCCCATCAAACACTCCCAGGACAGGTACAGCACGGGGTTAGATACAGAGTAAAGCTCCCTCTACACTGTCCCCATCAAACACTCCCAGGACAGGTACAGCACGGGGTTAGATACAGAGTAAAGCTCCCTCTACACTGTCCCCATCAAACACTCCCAGGACAGATACGGCACGGGGTTAGATACAGAGTAAAGCTCCCTCTGCACTGTCCCCCATCAAACACTCCCAGGACAGGTACAGCACGGGGTTAGATACAGAGTAAAGCTCCCTCTACACTGTCCCCCATCAAACATTCCCAGGACAGGTACGGCACGGGGTTAGATACAGAGTAAAGCTCCCTCTCCACTGTCCCCCATCAAACACTCCCAGGACAGGTACAGCACGGGGTTAGATACAGAGTAAAGCTCCCTCTACACTGTCCCCATCAAACACTCCCAGGACAGGTACAGCACGGGGTTAGATACAGAGTAAAGCTCCCTCTACACTGTCCCCATCAAACACTCCCAGGACAGGTACAGCACGGGGTTAGATACAGAGTAAAGCTCCCTCTACACTGTCCCCCATCAAACACTCCCAGGACAGGTACAGCACGGGGTTAGATACAGAGTAAAGCTCCCTCTACACTGTCCCCATCAAACACTCCCAGGACAGGTACAGCACGGGGTTAGATACAGAGTAAAGCTCTCTCTACACTGTCCCCATCAAACACTCCCAGTACAGGGACAGCACAGCTGTGTTGAGGATCTGATTTTGTGGGAACAGTTTGATGGTTCTGTGATCGTGTTGTTTGTCCCTCTGTCTCTCCAGGTTCCGGCGCCTCTCTCACCTCAGGAAGAGTTTGTCTCCCACAGCGTCTCGGATTCTCTGGAAAGCTTGCTCCGTCGCTGCTGTGGCCACGCCTGCCGCCTCTTCATGGAGGTAACCATGTGGGGAACCAGCTGTGTCTTTATTAATTCCCCCCTTGGCATCAAGCAATCTGCTCCCATCCGCAAACCCGCCGTGACTGCATTTACCTGAAACATTAATCATCAAAGGTCAGTGCTGAGGGAGTGCCGCACTGTCAGAGGGTCAGTGCTGAGGGAGTGCCGCACTGTCAGAGGGTCAGTACTGAGGGAGTGCCGCACTGTCAGAGGGTCTGTACTGAGGGAGTGCCGCACTGTCAGAGGGTCAGTACTGAGGGAGTGCCGCACTGTCAGAGGGTCAGTACTGAGGGAGTGCCGCACTGTCAGAGGGTCAGTACTGAGGGAGTGCCGCACTGTCAGAGGGTCAGTACGGAGGGAGTGCCGCACTGTCAGAGGGTCAGTACTGAGGGAGTGCCGCACTGTCAGAGGGTCAGTACTGAGGGAGTGCCGCACTGTCAGAGGGCCAGTGCTGAGGGAGTGTCGCACTGTCAGAGGGTCAGTACTGAGGGAGTGCCGCACTGTCAGAGGGTCAGTACTGAGGGAGTGCCGCACTGTCAGAGGGTCAGTACTGAGGGAGTGCCGCACTGTCAGAGGGTCAGTACTGAGGGAGTGCCGCACTGTCAGAGGGTCAGTACTGAGGGAGTGCCGCACTGTCAGAGGGTCAGTACTGAGGGAGTGCCGCACTGTCAGAGGGTCAGTACTGAGGGAGTGCCGCACTGTCAGAGGGTCAGTACTGAGGGAGTGCCGCACTGTCAGAGGGTCAGTGCTGAGGGAGTGCCGCACTGTCAGAGGGTCAGTGCTGAGGGAGTGCCGCACTGTCAGAGTACCAGTGCTGAGGGAGTGCCGCACTGTCAGAGGGTCAGTGCTGAGGGAGTGCCGCACTGTCAGAGGGCCAGTGCTGAGGGAGTGCCGCACTGTCAGAAGGTCAGTGCTGAGGGAGTGCCGCACTGTCAGAGGGTCAGTGCTGAGGGAGTGCCGCACTGTCAGAGGGTCAGTACTGAGGGAGTGCCGCACTGTCAGAGGGTCAGTGCTGAGGGAGTGCCGCACTGTCAGAGGGTCAGTACTGAGGGAGTGCCGCACTGTCAGAGGGTCAGTGCTGCGGGAGCGCCGCACTGTCAGAGGGTCAGTACTGCCGGAGTGCCGCACTGTCAGAGGGTCAGTGCTGAGGGAGTGCCGCACTGTCAGAGGGTCAGTACTGAGGGAGTGCCGCACTGTCAGAGGGTCAGTGCTGAGGGAGTGCCGCACTGTCAGAGGGTCAGTACTGAGGGAGTGCCGCACTGTCAGACAGTCAGTGCTGAGGGAGTGCCGCACTGTCAGAGGGTCAGTGCTGAGGGAGTGCCGCACTGTCAGAGGGTCAGTACTGAGGGAGTGCCGCACTGTCAGAGGGTCAGTACTGAGGGAGTGCCGCACTGTCAGATGGTCAGTACTGAGGGAGTGCCGCACTGTCAGAGGGTCAGTACTGAGGGAGTGCCGCACTGTCAGAGGGTCAGTACTGAGGGAGTGCCGCACTGTCAGAGGGTCAGTGCTGAGGGAGTGCCGCACTGTCAGAGGGTCAGTACTGAGGGAGTGCCGCACTGTCAGACGGTCAGTGCTGAGGGAGTACCGCACTGTCAGAGGGTCAGTGCTGAGGGAGTGCCGCACTGTCAGAGGGTCAGTACTGAGGGAGTGCCGCACTGTCACAGGGTCAGTACTGAGGGAGTGCCGCACTGTCAGAGAGTCAGTACTGAGGGAGTGCCGCACTGTCAGAGGGTCAGTGCTGAGGGAGTGCCGCACTGTCAGAGGGTCAGTACTGAGGGAGTGCTGCACTGTCAGAGGGTCAGTGCTGAGGGAGTGCCGCACTGTCACAGGGTCAGTACTGTGGGAGTGCCGCACTGTCAGAGAGTCAGTACTGAGGGACTGCCGCACTGTCAGAGGGTCAGTGCTGAGGGAGTGCCGCACTGTCAGAGGGTCAGTACTGAGGGAGTGCCACACTGTCATAGGGTCAGTGCTGAGGGAGTGCCGCACTGTCAGAGGGTCAGTACTGAGGGAGTGCCGCACTGTCAGAGGGTCAGTACTGAGGGAGTGCCGCACGGTCAGAGAGTCAGTACTGAGGGACTGCCGCACTGTCAGAGGGTCAGTGCTGAGGGAGTGCCGCACTGTCAGAGGGTCAGTGCTGAGGGAGTGCCGCACTGTCACAGGGTCAGTACTGAGGGAGTGCCGCACTGTCAGAGGGTCAGTGCTGAGGGAGTGCCGCACTGTCAGAGGGTCATTGCTGAGGGAGTGCCGCACTGTCAGAGGGTCAGTGCTGAGGGAGTGCCGCACTGTCAGAGGGTCAGTACTGAGGGAGTGCCGCACTGTCAGAGGGTCAGTACTGAGGGAGCGCCGCACTGTCAGAGGGTCAGTGCTGAGGGAGTGCCGCACTGTCAGAGGGTCAGTACTGAGGGAGTGCCGCACTGTCAGAGGGTCATTGCTAAGGGAGTGCCGCACTGTCAGAGGGTCAGTACTGAGGGAGTGCCGCACTGTCAGAGGGTCAGTACTGAGGGAGTGCCGCACTGTTAGAGGGTGAGTACTGAGGGAGTGCCGCACTGTCAGAGGGTCAGTACTGAGGGAGTGCCGCACTGTCAGAGGGTCAGTACTGAGGGAGTGCCGCACTGCCAGAGGGTCAGTGCTGAGGGAGTGCCGCACTGTCAGAGGGTCAGTACTGAGGGAGTGCTGCACTGTCAGAGGGTCAGTACTGAGGGAGTGCCGCACTGTCAGAGGGTCAGTACTGAGGGAGTGCCGCACTGTCAGAGGGTCAGTACTGAGGGAGTGCCGCACGGTCACAGGCTCATTGCTGAGGGAGTGCCGTACTGTCACAGGGTCAGTACTGAGGGAGTGCCGCACTGTCAGAGGGTCAGTGCTGAGGGAGTGCCGCACTGTCAGAGGGTCAGTGCTGAGGGAGTGCCGCACTGTCAGAGGGTCAGTGCTGAGGGAGTGCCGCACTGTCAGAGGGTCAGTGCTGAGGGAGTGCCGCACTGTCAGAGGGTCAGTACTGAGGGAGTGCCGCACTGTCAGAGGGTCAGTACTGAGGGAGTGCCGCACTGTCAGAGGGTCAGTGCTGAGGGAGTGCCGCACTGTCACAGGGTCAGTGCTGAGGGAGTGCCGCACTGTCACAGGGTCATTGCTGAGGGAGTGCCGCACTGTCACAGGGACAGTGCTGAGGGAGTGCCGCACTGTCAGAGGGTCAGGACTGAGGGAGTGCCGCACTGTCAGAGGGTCAGTGCTGAGGGAGTGCCGCACTGTCAGAGGGTCAGTACTGAGGGAGTGCCGCACTGTCAGAGGGTCAGTGCTGAGGGAGTGCCGCACTGTCAGAGGGTCAGTACTGAGGGAGTGCCGCACTGTCAGAGGTTCAGTGCTGAGGGAGTGCCGCACTGTCAGAGGGTCAGTGCTGAGGGAGTGCCGCACTGTCAGAGGGTCAGTGCTGAGGGAGTGCCGCACTGTCACAGGGTCATTGCTGAGGGAGTGCCGCACTGTCAGAGAGTCAGTAGTGAGGGAGTGCCGCACTGTCAGAGGGTCAGTACTGAGGGAGTGCCGCACTGTCACAGGGTCATTGCTGAGGGAGTGCCGCACTGTCACAGGGTCAGTACTGAGGGAGTGCCGCACTGTCAGAGGGTCAGTACTGAGGGAGTGCCGCACTGTCACAGGGTCATTGCTGAGGGAGTGCCGCACTGTCAGAGGGTCAGTAGTGAGGGAGTGCCGCACTGTCAGAGGGTCAGTGCTGAGGGAGTGCCGCACTGTCAGAGGGTCAGTGCTGAGGGAGTGCCGCACTGTCACAGGGTCATTGCTGAGGGAGTGCCGCACTGTCAGAGGGTCAGTACTGAGGGAGTGCCGCACTGTCAGAGGGTCAGTGCTGAGGGAGTGCCGCACTGTCAGAGGGTCCGTGCTGAGGGAGTGCCGCACTGTCAGAGGGTCAGTGCTGAGGGAGTGCCGCACTGTCAGAGGGTCAGTACTGAGGAAGTGCCGCACTGTCAGAGGGTCAGTGCTGAGGGAGTGCTGCACTGTCAGAGGGTCAGTACTGAGGGAGTGCCGCACTGTCAGAGGGTCAGTACTGAGGGAGTGCCGCACTGTCAGAGGGTCAGTACTGAGGGAGTGCCGCACTGTCAGAGGGTCAGTGCTGAGGGAGTGCCGCACTGTCAGAGGGTCAGTACTGAGGGAGTGTCGCACTGTCAGAGGGTCAGTACTGAGGGAGTGCCGCACTGTCAGAGGGTCAGTGCTGAGGGAGTGCCGCACTGTCAGCGGGTCAGTGCTGAGGGAGTGCCGCACTGTCAGAGGGTCAGTACTGAGGGAGTGCCGCACTGTCAGAGGGTCAGTGCTGTGGGAGTGCCGCACTATCAGAGGGTCAGTACTGAGGGAGTGCCGCACTGTCAGAGGGTCAGTGCTGAGGGAGTGCCGCACTGTCAGGGGGTCAGTACTGAGGGAGTGCCGCACTGTCAGAGGGTCAGTACTGAGGGAGTGCCGCACTGTCAGAGGGTCAGTGCTGAGGGAGTGCCGCACTGTCAGAGGGTCAGTGCTGAGGGAGTGTCGCACTGTCAGAGCGTCAGTGCTGAGGGAGTGCCGCACTGTCAGAGGGTCAGTGCTGAGGGAGTGCCGCACTGTCAGAGGGTCAGTACTGAGGGAGTGCCGCACTGTCAGAGGGTCAGTGCTGAGGGAGTGCCGCACTGTCAGAGGGTCAGTGCTGAGGGAGTGCCGCACTGTCAGAGGGTCAGTGGATATCCAACCTCCAAAATTGGCTCAAGATGATTGGCCATGCTAAATTGCCCCTTAGTGTCCAAAGATGTACAGGTTCAGGGGATTAGTAGGGTAAATACGTAGGATTATCGTGATGGGGCCTGGGTAGGGTGCTTTATTGGAGCGTTGGTACAGACTTGATGGATGGAATGGCCTTCGAGTGATCATAGAATCATAGAATCCCTCCAGTGCAGAAGGAGGCCATTCGGCCCATCGAGTCTGCACCGACCACAATCCCACCCAGGCCCTACCCCCACATATTTTACCCGCTAATCCCTCTCACCTGCGCATCTCAGGACACTAAGGGGCAATTTTTAACCTGGCCGATCAACCTCACCCGCACATCTTTGGATTGTGGGAGGAAAGCGGAGCACCCGGGGGAAACCCACGCAGACACGAGGAGAATGTGCAAACTCCACACAGACAGACCCTGTGGATCTGTAGAGATTGTATGATTGTCCCCCGCTGCCCTCAGACACACTCACCCGTTGGCTTTCCGAAGGGGAAGAAGCTAAAATATCCGGTGGTGAGGACATTCCTGGATTTGATGGTGTCGAGAATGTTATTGCGACAAACATCAGTCTCGCAATCAGTGCACGTCCTCTCGTCATTTCCTGCCAGGCACACAAGGGGTTAAATTCAGTTACAGTCTCCGTCTCAATCTCCATCTCATCTGCTCCAATCAGCCACCAAAATTCCCAATCTCCCACTCCAATCCCAATCCCATCCCCCAACCACAATTATAGCTTCCAGGACTGGGCCTCCTCCTGTTCCTGTGTAACAGGCTCGAGAGGCTGAATGGCCTCCTCCTGTTCCTGTGTAACAGGCTCGAGGGGCTGAATGGGGCCTCCTCCTGTTCCTGAGTAACAGGCTCGAGGGGAGCTGAATGGGGCCTCCTCCTGTTCCTGTGTAACAGGCTCGGGGGGCTGAATGGCCTCCTCCTGTTTCTGTGTAACAGGCTCGAGGGGCTGAATGGCCTCCTCCTGTTTCTGTGTAACAGGCTCGAGGGGCTGAATGGGGCCTCCTCCTGTTCCTGTGTAACAGGTTCGAGGGGCTGAATGGCCTCCTCCTGTTCCTGTGTAACAGGCTCGAGGGGCTGAATGGGGCCTCCTCCTGTTCCTGTGTAACAGGTTCGAGGGGCTGAATGGCCTCCTCCTGTTCCTGTGTAACAGGCTCGAGGGGCTGAATGGCCTCCTCCTGTTCCTGTGTAACAGGCTCGAGGGGCTGAATGGGGCCTCCTCCTGTTCCTGTGTAACAGGCTCGAGGGGCTGAATGGGGCCTCCTCCTGTTCCTGTGTAACAGGCTCGAGGGGCTGAATGGGGCCTCCTCCTGTTCCTGTGTAACAGGCTGGAGGGGCTGAATGGCCTCCTCCTGTTCCTGTGTAACAGGCTCAAGGGGCTGAATGGCCTCCTCCTGTTCCTGTGTAACAGTCCGAGGGGCTGAATGGGGCCTCCTCCTGTTCCTGTGTAACAGGCTGGAGGGGCTGAATGGGGCCTCCTCCTGTTCCTGTGTAACAGGCTCGAGGGGCTGAATGGGGCCTCCTCCTGTTCCTGTGTAACAGGCTCGAGGGGCTGAATGGGGCCTCCTCCTGTTCCTGTGTAACAGGCTCGAGGGGCTGAATGGCCTCCTCCTGTTCCTGTGTAACAGGCTCGAGGGGCTGAATGGCCTCCTCCTCTCTCAGTAATACTCCGGCACCTACCTGCTATCGTCCCAATATCTTGGTCGGGGACAATGATGTTTCCGTTTGGTTCCCTGAATCCCAGTTCAATCCAGTTACTGTGGCTGTAAAAGTCCTGGGAAATCGAGATGGAATTAGGGCCATGGAATCATAGAATCTCCATAGTGCCGAAGGAGGCCATTCAGCCCATTGAACCTGCACTGACTACAATTCCAAAAAGCCCTATCATCATGGCCCCATGCATTTACCCTGCTCATCCCCGTTACACTAAGGAGCAATTTAGCATGGCCAATCCTCCTAACCTACACATCTTTGGACACTAAGGGACAATTTAGCATGGCCAATCCTCCTAACCTGCACATCTTTGGACACTAAGGGACAATTTAGCATGGCCAATCCTCCTAACCTACACATCTTTGGACACTAAGGAGCAATTTAGCATGGCCAATCCACCTAACCTACACATCTTTGGACACTCAGGGACAATTTAGCATGGCCAATCCTCCTAACCTGCACATCTTTGGACACTAAGGGACAATTTAGCATGGCCAATCCTCCTAACCTGCACATCTTTGGACACTAAGGGACAATTTAGCATGGCCAATCCTCCTAACCTGCACATCTTTGGACACTAAGGGACAATTTAGCATGGCCAATCCTCCTAACCTACACATCTTTGGACACTAAGGGACAATTTAGCATGGCCAATCCTCCTAACCTACACATCTTTGGACACTAAGGGGCAATTTAGCATGGCCAATCCACCTAACCTGCACATCTTTGGACACTAAGGGACAATTTAGCATGGCCAATCCCCCTAACCTGCACATCTTTGGACACTAAGGGGCAATTTAGCATGGCCAAGCCACCTAACCTGAACATCTTTGGACACTAAGGGGCAATTTAGCATGGCCAAGCCACCTAACCTGGACATCTTTGGACACTAAGGGGCAATTTAGCATGGCCAATCCTCCTAACCCATGGGCCGAACAGCCTCCTCCTGCTTTTAGTTCCTATGTTGGAATGTCAGGCCTACCTGCAGGGTATGGAGGAAGCGGCCACTGTTCATGCGAGCGGATTGGAAGTTCTCCTCCTGAATGTTCTGGATGACACTTGTCAGAAGCTCCAGGATGAGACCTTTCCCCTCGTTCAGAGACTCAGAATCAAAGTGACGTTGAGAAGAGAAGGAGTAGAAAAAGTCGACAAAGGCGCTGTTTCTGGCAATGGCATTGACGGCCTGACGGAACTTGGAGGCTGAAACCGTCTCTCCGTAATACAACTGGAAAAGCTTCTCCTCAGAGAGCAAAGCATCCTGAAAGATCAAAACACAGGGTTAGATACAGAGTAAAGCTCCCTCTACACTGTCCCCCAAACACTCCCAGGACAGGTACAGCACGGGGTTAGATACAGAGTAAAGCTCCCTCTACACTGTCCCCATCAAACACTCCCAGGACAGGTACAGCACGGGGTTAGATACAGAGTAAAGCTCCCTCTACACTGTCCCCCATCAAACACTCCCAGGACAGGTACAGCACGGGGTTAGATACAGAGTAAAGCTCCCTCTACACTGTCCCCCAAACACTCCCAGGACAGGTACAGCACGGGGTTAGATACAGAGTAAAGCTCCCTCTACACTGTCCCCCAAACACTCCCAGGACAGGTACAGCACGGGGTTAGATACAGAGTAAAGCTCCCTCTACACTGTCCCCCAAACACTCCCAGGACAGGTACAGCACGGGGCTAGATACAGAGTAAAGCTCCCTCTACACTGTCCCCATCAAACACTCCCAGGACAGGTACAGCACGGGGTTAGATACAGAGTAAAGCTCCCTCTACACTGTCCCCATCAAACACTCCCAGGACAGGTACAGCACGGGGTTAGATACAGAGTAAAGCTCCCTCTACACTGTCCCCATCAAACACTCCCAGGACAGGGACAGCACGGGGTTAGATACAGAGTAAAGCTCCCTCTACACTGTCCCCATCAAACACTCCCAGGACAGGTACAGCACGGGGTTAGATACAGAGTAAAGCTCCCTCTACACTGTCCCCATCAAACACTCCCAGGACAGGTACAGCACGGGGTTAGATACAGAGTAAAGCTCCCTCTACACTGTCCCCATCAAACACTCCCAGGACAGGTACAGCACGGGGTTAGATACAGAGTAAAGATCCCTCTACACTGTCCCCATCAAACACTCCCAGGACAGGTACAGCACGGGGTTACATACAGAGTAAAGCTCCCTCTACACTGTCCCCATCAAACACTCCCAGGACAGGGACAGCACGGGGTTAGATACAGAGTAAAGCTCCCTCTACACTGTCCCCATCAAACACTCCCAGGACAGGTACAGCACGGGGTTAGATACAGAGTAAAGCTCCCTCTACACTGTCCCCATCAAACACTCCCAGGACAGGTACAGCACGGGGTTAGATACAGAGTAAAGCTCCCTCTACACTGTCCCCATCAAACACTCCCAGGACAGGTACAGCACGGGGTTAGATACAGAGTAAAGCTCCCTCTACACTGTCCCCATCAAACACTCCCAGGACAGGTACAGCACGGGGTTAGATACAGAGTAAAACTCCCTCTACACTGTCCCCCATCAAACACTCCCAGGACAGGTACAGCACGGGGTTAGATACAGAGTAAAGCTCCCTCTACACTGTCCCCCATCAAACACTGCCAGGACAGGTACAGCATGGGGTTAGATACAGAGTAAAGCTCCCTCTACACTGTCCCCCATCAAACACTCCCAGGACAGGTATGGCACGGGGTTAGATACAGAGTAAAGCTCCCTCTACACTGTCCTCATCAAACACTCCCAGGACAGGTACAGCACGGGGTTAGATACAGAGTAAAGCTCCCTCTACACTGTCCCCCATCAAACACTCCCAGGACAGGTACAGCACGGGGTTAGATACAGAGTAAAGCTCCCTCTACACTGTCCCCCATCAAACACTCCCAGGACAGGTACAGCACGGGGTTAGATACAGAGTAAAGCTCCCTCTACACTGTCCCCATCAAACACTCCCAGGACAGGTACAGCACGGGGTTAGATACAGAGTAAAGCTCCCTCTACACTGTCCCCATCAAACACTCCCAGGACAGGTACAGCACGGGGTTAGATACAGAGTAAAGCTCCCTCTACACTGTCTCCATCAAACACTCCCAGGACAGGTACAGCACGGGGTTAGATACAGAGTAAAGCTCCCTCTACACTGTCCCCATCAAACACTCCCAGGAAAGGTACAGCACGGGGTTAGATACAGAGTAAAGCTCCCTCTACACTGTCCCCATCAAACACTCCCAGGACAGGTACAGCACGGGGTTAGATACAGAGTAAAGCTCCCTCTACACTGTCTCCATCAAACACTCCCAGGACAGGTACAGCACGGGGTTAGATACAGAGTAAAGCTCCCTCTACACTGTCCCCATCAAACACTCCCAGGACAGGTACAGCACGGGGTTAGATACAGAGTAAAGCTCCCTCTACACTGTCTCCATCAAACACTCCCAGGACAGGTACAGCACGGGGTTAGATACAGAGTAAAGCTCCCTCTACACTGTCCCCCATCAAACACTCCCAGGACAGGTACAGCACGGGGTTAGATACAGAGTAAAGCTCCCGCTACACTGTCCCCCATCAAACACTCCCAGGACAGGTACAGCACGGGGTTAGATACAGAGTAAAGCTCCCTCTACACTGTCCCCATCAAACACTCCCAGGACAGGTACAGCACGGGGTTAGATACAGAGTAAAGCTCCCGCTACACTGTCCCCCATCAAACACTCCCAGGACAGGTACAGCACGGGGTTAGATACAGAGTAAAGCTCCCGCTACACTGTCCCCCATCAAACACTCCCAGGACAGGTACAGCACGGGGTTAGATACAGAGTAAAGCTCCCTCTACACTGTCCCCCATCAAACACTCCCAGGACAGGTACAGCACGGGGTTAGATACAGAGTAAAGCTCCCTCTACACTGTCCCCCATCAAACACTCCCAGGACAGGTACAGCACGGGGTTAGATACAGAGTAAAGCACCCTCTACACTGTCCCCATCAAACACTCCCAGGACAGGGACAGCACGGGGTTAGATACAGAGTAAAGCTCCCTCTACACTGTCCCCATCAAACACTCCCAGGACAGGTACAGCACGGGGTTAGATACAGAGTAAAGCTCCCTCTACACTGTCCCCATCAAACACTCCCAGGACAGGTACAGCACGGGGTTAGATACAGAGTAAAGCACCCTCTACACTGTCCCCATCAAACACTCCCAGGACAGGTACAGCACGGGGTTAGATACAGAGTAAAGCTCCCTCTACACTGTCCCCATCAAACACTCCCAGGACAGGTACAGCACGGGGTTAGATACAGAGTAAAGCTCCCTCTGCACTGCCCCCATCAAACACTCCCAGGACAGGTACAGCACGGGGTTAGATACAGAGTAAAGCTCCCTCTGCACTGCCCCCATCAAACACTCCCAGGACAGGTACAGCACGGGGTTAGATACAGAGTAAAGCTCCCTCGACACTGTCCCCATCAAACACTCCCAGGACAGGTACAGCACGGGGTTAGATACAGAGTAAAGCTCTCTCTACACTGTCCCCATCAAACACTCCCAGGACAGGTACAGCATGGGGTTAGATACAGAGTAAAGCTCCCCCTACACTGTCCCCATCAAACACTCCCAGGACAGGTACAGCATGGGGTTAGATAGAGAGTAAAGCTCCCCCTACACTGTCCCCATCAAACACTCCCAGGACAGGTAGAGCACGGGGTTAGATACAGAGTAAAGCTCCCTCCACACTGTCCCCATCAAACACTCCCAGGACAGGTACGGCATGGGGTTAGATACAGAGTAAAGCTCCCTCTACAGTGTCCCCATCAAACACTCCCAGGACAGGTACAGCACGGGGTTAGATACAGAGTAAAGCTCCCTCTACACTGTCCCCATCAAACACTCCCAGGACAGGTACAGCACGGTGTTAGATACAGAGTAAAGCTCCCTCTACACTGTCCCCATCAAACACTCCCAGGACAGGTACAGCACGGGGTTAGATACAGAGTAAAGCTCCCTCTACACTGTCCCCCATCAAACACTCCCAGGACAGGTACAGCACGGGGTTAGATACAGAGTAAAGCTCCCTCTACACTGTCCCCCATCAAACACTCCCAGGACAGGTACAGCACGGGGTTAGATACAGAGTAAAGCTCCCTCTACACTGACCCCATCAAACACTCCCAGGACAGGTACAGCACGGGGTTAGATACAGAGTAAAGCTCCCTCTACACTGTCCCCATCAAACACTCCCAGGACAGGTACAGCACGGTGTTAGATACAGAGTAAAGCGGGTACGTTCGCTTTGGGTAGTTCTGTGGGCTGAATGGGGATCACCAGGGCTGGGTTAGGTGTGGGAGGGAGCTGGCATTGAGATTTCTCTGTCTATTTCCCAGGGGACCTCAAACTCATTGGGGAGGAGTGACGTGTGTCTGGCCTCAGT